>NC_090324.1:18570647-18781980 GCF_040869045.1 Eurosta solidaginis
CCCGACTGATTCCCGGACGGATCCTAAAAACCATCCAGAAATGATCCCGGAAGAGTATCCGAATCATCCCGACATAGTTCCGAAAATTATCCATAAATGATGCTGGAAGGGTCTTCAAATGATCCCGAAATGACCGTGACGGGATTCCAGACGGATTCGAAAACCATCCAGAGATGATCCCTTAAGGATTCCCAAATTATCCCGAAATAATTCCAAAGAGTTCCCCAAATGATCCTGAAATGACCAACTAATGCCGGAAAGCTCCCCAAATGAACACGAAATAATCCAGAAAAAGCCGCAAAAGGACCCCGACGTGATTTCGTAAACCGTTGCAGAAAGGATCAATGAAGGGTCCCCAAATGATCGCGAAATTAGTCCCGAAAAATTCCCGAAATGACCCGGACGGGATCCCCGGACGAATACCGAAAAGCATCCAGATGTGATGCCGGAAGGGTCCCCAAATGGTCCCGAAAAAGTCCCGAAATTACCGAACGGGGTCCCGAAAACCATACAGTAATGATCCCGGAAGGGTGCCGAAAAAGATCTGGATCTTGACGGGATCCCAGACTGATATCGAAAACCATCCCGAAATTATGTCATAAGGGTCCTCAAATGATCTCGAAATAGTCTCAAAAATTTCCAAAATGACTCCGACGGGATCCCGGATGGATCGCGAAAATGATGCCGGAAGAACCCCCCAAATGATCCCGAAAAAGTCCGGAAAAATTTCGAAATAACGCTGACACGATCCCGAAAGGCAACACAGATATGATACCGGAATAGTCCTAAAAATGTAAAGAAATGACCCTGACGTGATCCCGGACGGATCCTGAAATGATCTCAGAAGGGTCCCCAAATGATCTTGAAATATACCAGTTAAGTCACGAATTGACCTCGTCGGGATCCTGGACGGATTCCGAAAACCATCCAGAAATAATCTCGGACGGATCCCAAAACCATCCAGAAAGGATCCCTGAAGGGTCCCCAAATGATCCCGATAAAGTTCCGAAAAAGTCCCGAAATGACCCTGACGGGATCCCCGACGAATCCTGAAAATCATCAAGATATGATGCCGGAAAGGTCCCCAAATCATCCCGAAAGAGTCTCGAAATGACCCTGGACGGATCCCGAAAACCATTCAGAAATGATGGCGGAAAGGGTCCCCAAATGATCCCGACAGACGGACAGACGGACATGGCTAAATCAACTCAGCTCTTCATCCTGATTATTTTGGTATACTTAATGGTGGGTCTATTATTTTCCTTTAAGGACTTACAATTGTCGGTTTCGTGACGAAATTAATATACCATTTCATTTTCATGAAAGGTATAAAAATAGGCAGGTAATCTGTGTGAGGATGCAAAGCTTCACGTTTTTTGTGGTATGCATGTAAAAAACTATGACTACGAATCACGTATTTTAAAAAATATATGCCGTAAACGTAACTATTTGATGAAATTTGATGAATTTTGAAGCTTCTAGCCGTAAAAAAGGGGCAAAAATAACAGTTTATATGAAGTATATAATATATATACCACCGATCTCTACGATTTTTCAGACAACAATATATGCTATATACGTAAGCATTTTGTGAAATTTGAAGCTTCTAGCTGTTAAAACGGGGCAGAAATTGCACAAAGTTTCTTATCTGAACAATCGGTTGTATGAGATATATACTATGTATACCACCGATCTTAATGATTTTTTCAGACATCAATATATGCTATACACGGAAGCATTTGGTGAAATTTGAAGCTTCTAGCTGTTAAAATGGGGCCGAAATCGCAAACAAAATATATATATACTATATATATATACTATATATACCATCATATATATATTATATATATCACCGATCTCTATGATTTTTTGACACAACAATACATACTATATACGTAAGTAATCGGTGAAATTTGAAGGTTATAGCTGTTAAAATGGGGTAGAAATTGCGAAAAGTTTCTTATCTGAACAATCGGTTGTATGAGATATATACTATATATACAACCGATCTCTATGATTTTTTCAGACAACAATATATGCTATATACGTAAGCAATCGGTGAAATTTTAAGCTTACAGCTGTTAAAATGGGGTAGAAATTGCGAAAAGTTTCTTATCTGAACAATCGGTTGTATGAGATATATACTATATATACAACCGATCTCTATGATTTTTTCAGACAACAATATATGCTATATACGTAAGCAATCGGTGAAATTTGAAGCTTATAGCTGTTAAAATGAGGTAGAAATTGCGAAAAGTTTCTTATCTGAACAATCGGTTGTATGAGATATATACTATATATACAACCGATCTCTATGATTTTTTCAGACAACAATATATGCTATATACGTAAGAATTCGGTGAAATTTGAAGCTTCTAGCTGTTAAAATGGGGCTAAAATTTTCGAAAATATATATATATATACTATATATACCACCATATATATACTATATATACCACCGATCTTTATGATTTTTTCAGACAACAATATATGCTATATACGTAAGCATTCGTTGAAATTTGAAGCCTCTAGCTATTAAAATAGGGCAGTAATTACGAAAAGTTCCTTATCTGAACAATCGGTTGTGGGGGATATATACTATATATACGACCGATCTCATCAATTTTTTTAGGCAACAATATGTGGAATATACGAAAGTATATGGTGAATTTTGAAGCTTCAATCTGTTAAATTGGGTAAGATATTACAAAAATCCTCTTTTTCTGAAAAATCGGTTGTATGGAGGATATATGCTATAGTGGTCCGATCCGGTCAGTTCCGACAAATGTCTAATCGGACACCCAAATACAACCGCTCACCAAATTTTATCAAGATATCTCAAAAATTGAGGGACTAGTTTGCATACAAACAGACAGACGGACAGAGGACAGACGGACAGACGGACATGGCTAAATCAACTCAGCTCTTCAACCTGATTATTTCGGTATACTTAATGGTGGGTCTATCTATCTTCCTTTAAGGACTTACAATTTTCGGTTTCGTAACGAAATTAATATACCATTTCATTTTCATGAAAGGTATAAAAATAGGTAGGTTCTTTGTGTGAGGATGCAAAGCTTCACGTTTTTTTTTGGTCTGCATGTAAAAACTCTGACTACGAATCACGTATTTCAAAAAAATATGACGTAAACGTAACTATTTGATGAAATTTGATGAATTTTGAAGCTTCTAGCCGTAAAAAAGGGGCAAAAATGACAGTTTATATGAAGTATATAATATATATACCACCGATCTCTATGATTTTTTCAGACAATAATATATGTTATATACGTAAGCATTTTGTGAAATTTGAAGATTCTAGCTGTTAAAATGGGGCAGAAATTGCGCAAAGTTTCTTATCTGAACAATCGGTTGTAGGAGATATATACTAGGTATACCACCGATCTCAATGATTTTTTCAGACATCAATATATGCTATACACGTAAGCATTTGGTGACATTTGAAGCTTATAACTGTTAAAATGGGGCCGAAATCGCAAAAAAAAATATATATACTATATATATATATTATATATACCATCATATATATTATATATATCACCGATCTCTCTGATTTTTTGACACAACAATACATACTATATACGTAAGCAATCGGTGAAATTTGAAGATTATAGCTGTTAAAATGGGGTAGAAATTGCGAAAAGTTTCTTATCTGAACAATCGGTTATATGAGATATATACTATATATACAACCGATCTCTATGATTTTTTCAGCCAACAATATATGCTATATACGTAAGCATTCGGAGAAATTTGAAGCTTATAGCTGTTAAAATGGGGTAGAAATTGCGAAAAGTTTCTTATCTGAACAATCGGTTGTATGAGATATATACTGTATATACAACCGATCTCTATGATTTTTTCAGACAACAATATATACTATATACGTAAGTATTCGGCGAAATTTGAAGCTTCTTGCTGTTAAAATGGTGCTAATTTTACTATATATACCACCATATATACACTATATATACCACCGACCTTAATGATTTTTTCATACAACAATATATGATATATGCGTAAGCATTCGTTCAAATTTGAAGCCTCTAGCTCTTAAAATAAGGCAGTAATTACGAAAAGTTCCTTATCTGAATAATCGGTTGTGGGGGATATATACTATATATACGACCGATCTCATCATTTTTTTCAGGCAACAATATGTGCAATATACGAAAGTATATGGTGAAGTTTGAAGCTTCAATCTGTTAAATTGGGTAAGATATTACAAAAATCCTCTTTTTCTGAAAAATCGGTTGTATGGAGGATATATACTATGTACCATGGGTACATGTTAGAGTCGCTTTACTTTATCTGCAAAAGCAAGCTTCATTCCATATATCGTATTTCAACACGATTGATTACCAGTCTACTTTTCTGCATACACGGACGCCCTGTACCTTTCACAAAAATAAACGCATTTAATTTTTTATTTCCTTTTTATGCTATGTTTGTCTAGAGAAATAGCGATAGACATGACTGTCAATTTGGCTTAGTATCAGCTTCCGCAAATTTTCCACTTTCTTTTCCTTTGGAACTTTAGAATCGACGGTAGCTGATTAGCAGATTTAATATGTGTCCAATATTGGCAGATATATAGTGGACATTTTAACTTTGATTTTTTTTTTAAAGAAAAAGTAAAATAATTTAACTACCGCGCCAGGCGAACACCGTAGCTGACAGTATATTAGCAGAGACACTCATTGGTAAGAAGAATAAAGTATATAGTGAAGTGCCCAGTGATTATTTGCAATTTTTTTATTAGGTGTTTGAATTTCTACTAAAAGAAATTGTGTAAAAGGGATTTGGGGATCGAGCAGCCGGAGCAGCGTGACCGGCACCCGGCCTAAACGTTTGCAAACAACCACAGGAGCTGTTTATATTAATACAAAATACATTAATTTATTTAAGATTCTTGAAAGTTTTACCTAACGCGCGAGTAGGCATAAAAAGGCTAAGGATTTCTCGCCTTACCTATGCGTTTAAATTTGCGCAAAGCCTGCGGGCTAAGAGATAAAATTTACAAATTTTCTGTGCGATCACAGAAAAATACAATTATTTCATTTTTCCTACCATAAAGTTTCACGCATATATTTAACTATACATAATTATAGAAAAGAAAAAAAAAATAAGAACCTGAAATCAAAGGAAATATAAAGGGCAAGGTCCAATATGCATTTGCATATTACATTTGATACTCACCTCTAAATATACATAGGTATACGGACTTACCTTAATACTTAATAAGATTTCCTGAAATTAATTACGCACTATGAAGAAAAAAACTTAAATTATAAAGATTATAATACAATAGAATTTCGCTGCTTTTAGATACTTACCTATATTCAAGTTTTAAATGTAATCTAAAACATGCATATTTACTTATAATTTTTGCAATCATACATACTTATACTTACGTTTGATTGTCGAACTATGTTAAAGTGGTAGGTATACCCATACCAACTAGTGCATAGGATTTAACAGTCTTCTTGTTTAAATCGTCATAATGATCAATAAGATCATCCCACCTAACTCAACATAGGAGTATGTTCATACACATTAACTCAATTTATATGTACTATTTAAGAGCGTACGCTTGTAAGAGCACAAGACATTTCGGTTGACATTTCTTTCTTTGATTTTTGTTTCTATTTGCGTCTGAGATGAGCGCTTACTCCATCTCCCATTCTGCGCTCTAGGTTGTTTAGCTGGCATATAACTAATAATAACTCCAAAAATAAAATGTGCCCCTTAGACATACCTTAGCAACATTTTTATATGTCCGATTCAGGTAAACCATTATATAACTATGACCGGCATAGTTATACTATAGAACCGTCATATAAGCCTGTCGTCCCACGTCAAAAGACAGCGCGGTTTAGATGCGCATTTTTTCCCTAACGCCGTTATACACATAGGAATAAACCAAGCACATTAAGCGGAATCGCTACTCACAGGAAGCAGCAGCAACACAGCAAGGAGGCCTCTTCGCTACGTGGGAACGCCAATAACGTGAGTTCGTCTGGTTTGAGTTTTATTTATAAACATATATTAATTTTTGGTATTAATATGCATAGTTATTAACTTGCAATAATCCATGCATATAGGTATATACACATTTTATTTGATAGTGAATCAAGAGGGGTGGGCAATTTAAATCACCTCTGAATCTAAGAAAAAAAAAATGCACAGGTAAACCTAAATGCATGAATTATTATAGATGCCGTAGTCAATTTTTTTTTCTTTCGCGCTTCACGCTCCCTGTCGTACTTAGATCCGGCACAGACACCGGTATATGCTTCACGTTCGCAGAGACCAATAATATGGTTGCTTGACCACTCTCTGAGTACACCCTTTTGAATATCTTTATGCATTCAATTAGTTTGCCTCTCTTCTTTCATAAAACGATTTCCGAGCTCATTTTGGCTTATCTTACTTGCGAATGTATGCACATACTTTTATTTAAATTGGGTCAACGACAGCAAAGATTCTTGCGTTGAGGTAGGTCGGGATACAAAATCATCATATTACGCCCCAGGAAAAATGTTCGTAGATATACTTTTAAGCATTAAATATTGTAAACAAATTTAAACTCGCTATTCTCTCTAGAAGTTATATATTGCTTAGTTGCACTTTATATAGGCCTTATGTATAGGTATAAGCAGCTATGAGTTGAATTGTTAAATAAAATACTGTTATGTATTGCTGATTTAAAGATTTTGGTCTGATTTAGAAGGAAGTGTAGGTGGTTGAAAAGGGGCTTTAAGAACATCAACAAAGCCATGGTAGGGTGGGTGCAGAGCAGTCGCCAACATCATTATAAGCAGGCGCTGCATCAAGTGTAGGGGCATGAATGACACAAAGCGGGACACGGTTAGTCTGGAGTTGTGGTTATTTAGTGTGCAAACTAAGTTTTGTTAGGGTCATAGTCTGAGGAGGAAGGAGCTTGGTCAACCGCTAAGCGTTTTACCCACCCCAGGCTGAAGCTCCGGGAACAAGCGAGTGCACACGCCTTAGCGTTTGGCAGCATCACAAGACCTTCTCGCTGAACTGATACGACAGTTACGCCGGGCTCAGGCTACCAGCTCATAACAGAAATGGCGTCCAAGTGTGGGGCCCGATAAAGGATGCGGCTGATTTTAATTAGCCAAAATTATTGCGGCTCCAAAAGTATATTCCTCTTTGTAATAAGTTTTAGTCCGTTTGGTTTTTTTTCCCCTCTATAAACTGTTCTAATATTTTTGTTTGTTTGTTTTGTGAGACCAATCGTAACTATTTGGAAATTAAATTTAATGGTATAATCTTGGTATTAATGTTAGTATGCAGACGACTAGCTGGAATTGCGACTTTTATAGACTATATGTTTTGGAAGTTGACCACTAGGATAGGGTATACATTCCAATTCTTACCAAACCATTTGATTTTCTGTTCCAATTCTAGTTTGGAATTCTTGCCAGTTGCTTGGAATTGAGCGTTAGAACCATCTAAATGATAGTTGGCTCACCAGCAACGTTAGAGAATTACAGTTTCCAGAATGGACGACGTTTATTTCTCAGTCTTGCTTCGAGAAGCCCTTCAATAATACACATACAAACATTTTTTTTTTCTGATTTTGTTTGATTGATTAGCTTTTTGTCAAACTCCAGATTGATAGGAAACCCACTTTGAGTTGATCTATAGCCACCTACACCAATAAATACAACCACATGACCGGAAGATCAGACCATTTTATTGATGCTTTTTGTATCGCTCTCGATTACAAGAAAAACTACTTTCTTCTTTTATTTTTTTGTTGTACGCGGGAAATTCGTGTGGACATCCATACATACATTTATTAGTTTACTTTACATTCGTTACATTTAGTTAGTTACTCTTAGTAGATAACTAGTGTTGCCCTTTTACCAATTGTAGGGGACAACCCCAATTTTTTTTTATTACACATAGGTACATACCTAGAAGGAATAGCACACAACTTAAACAGGAACCTAGTGCTTGAGATATTTCCATAAGACTACTGGAATTATTCAAGCAAATTTCGTTCGTTCACACAATTTGTTTTTACAAATTTGTTTTTTTGCTCGATCTTTGGGTTTTGTCGAATACCTACTGGTTATGAAGATGTCGCTCAGAAATACAAGCGACTCTAGATTTGAGCCAGTTGGCTCTTGTTCTATCTGTAGGGATGACCTTTCCGCCGGTGACGATGTTCTGGTAACGACGTGTGGACATCGCTTTCATAGGACCTGTCTGCTAAATTGGCTGAAGAAGAAATCCTCGTGTCCCCAATGTAGGGCCAAATGCACCAGAAGTGAGTTTACTCAAAAATCGGGTGCACGTTCAAAAGTTGCAAGTGTCGCACAGTTAAATTCGAACTTGGATAATCTTACTTTGCCCCAGTCAACCCAAAACAAAGGCCAGGAAGTTCAAGGAGCAGCCAGTCTACCTATTATAAATGAGGAAGAGAATCGTGTCCTTAACATTGTCGCCGCTGTAATATCAGCGAGACAAGCATCAGTTTTTGATATCCTGGAGAACCGAGTTTCTCAATTAATTGAACAAAGAATGGATGGTATACTTACCACCTTAGTAGACCGTTTGGAATTGAATCCCCCGCAACCACAGCCGGCACACAACAGCCCTAACATTAGCCCTGACGCTTTTGCCCAACCAGCCCAAAATCAACGTAACCGATCAACACCCGTCTGGCCTAGGGAGATACCAAGCTTTAATTAAAACATGAATAATTTTCACCATCAAATTTACCAATTTCGGTTTAGCGATTTGTCCAGTGTGCCAAACTCAGGAAGAATCGCGCAATTGATTTCAAATTGGGATATTAAATTTGATGGATCCCCCAAACTTTCCGTTGATAATTTTATCTATCGTATAGAGTGTCAAGTGACTGATACGCATGGGGGAAACTTCAACGTATTATAAGAGCACGTACAAAGTTTGTTTGTTAAAGAAGCTAGAGAATGGTATTGGCGATATCGACGCTCGGTTGAACGCGTCATGTGGCCCTCACTTTGTCAAGCTTTAAGAATAAATTTTCAACTTCACAAAAGCGACTTCGAGATCAAAGAAATGATTCGAAGCCGCAAACAAGGTTCAACTGAAAGTTTCGATGATTTCCGGAACGCTGTCCTTAAATTAGCTGAGACCATACAAACACCCTTACCCGAACCCGAGTTACTTGAAATTTTGCACACAACCTTAGACCACGCGTTCGTCAACAATTACTATACGTGAATATAAGCTCACTAGCGGAGTTGCGTATGTTATGTTTAAAAGGCGAAAGCCTGCTGAACGAAATGGCAAAACCAACCAGTCAATTACTGGCGGCCAACGCCCGGCAACAACAGCGGCGCTATGTGGATGAGGTGGAGGATGAAGACAGCTTGGCAGAGGATCTGGGGGTCCAGATAACTGAGGTGGGAAGAAATGCGACAAGGACAAAGTTAGTTTGCTGGAACTGCCAAGCCGACGGTCATCGATACATGGATTGCCTGGAGGACAGATCAGTCTTTTGCTATGTATGTGGTGCTCCCGAGGTTTACCGACCGAAATGTCCGACCTGCAGTCCGGGAAACTTGAAGGAGAGCGAGGTTTCAAGACAGAATCCTCGCAACGACACGAAGAAAAAGGCTTAAATAATGTCCGGTCTAACGGCAATGTCGTTATACCACCTACTCGCGCTAATATACCAGTCACCACCAACCCAATGGTGCATAAAATCGTCCCGTATGAAGTACGATTAGCTAAATACAATCAAATTAGAGACCGAATTTTTAATGACAAAAATCCGCTACCAGAATGAAAGATTTTTGGAAACGTGTAAAAAGAAGCCGAAAAGTGGTTAACACCTTTATATCTGCCATTGAGCACAAACCCTCCGATTTGAGGCCATATGCCAAAGTCGAACTTTTAGGCGACGAATACTTAGGTCTCTTAGACAGTGGAGCTCAGGTTTCGTGTTTAGGTTCCACTTTGGCTGAGCGCATTTGTAGAGGCGAGAAACTGCGTAAACATACAATGTCCGTCTGTACGGCGGACGGAAAACAACAAGTTGTTTATGGCATCATCGACTTAGTCGTTAGATTTGAGAAAAAAGAAGCGGTCATCAGTTTCTTCGTCATCCCTAGTATGTCGCAAAAGATAATTTTAGGAGTCGATTTTTGGATCAAGTTCCAAATTGCCCGAACGTGATTTCCGAGATTTCCTTTGATGCAGATGAAAACACTCTTTCCCTAAGTAGAGAGCAACAACAACAACTAGATTTAATAAAGAATAGATTCCCATCTTTTGAGAAAGAAGGTCTGGGAAAGACCTCATTGTTGGAATACGTCATAGGGCTCCAGCCAAACGTCCGTCCGATAAAGCAATGATACTTCCCGATATCTCCAGCGGTTGAAAAATTAGTTCATGCCGAGATAGATGAAATGCTAAAGTTAGGCGTAATCGAGGAGGCTCCAAACAGTCCATGGTCCAGTCCGATTGTTTTAGTGAAAAAGCCAAATAAAGTCCGTCTGTGTTTAGATTCTAGGAAAGTCAATAGCGTAACCATCAAGGACGCTTATCCCCTACCACATATTGATGGTATTCTGAGTAGAATACCTAAGGCAAGATTTATTAGTTCCCTCGATCTGCGACGAGCCTTTTGGCAAATCCCCCTCGCAGAAAACTAACGAGATTACACCTGTTTCACCGTCCCTAATCGTCCGCTTTACCGATACCGTGTTATGCCTTTCGGTCTTTGCAACGCTCCGCAAGCACTATGTCGCTTGATGGAACGTGTTATCCCACCAACACTAAAAAACCAAGTATTCGTATACTTAGACGATCTTTTAATAGTATCGGAAACATTCGATACTCACATGTCCGTTTTGTCCGAAGTCGCTCATCATCTGAGGAAAGCAGGTCTGACCATAAACGTCGAAAAGAGCAGATTCTACATGAGGGAAGTGAAGTATCTCGGATATATTGTAGGTGATGGTATCTTGAAAACCGACCCTGACAAAGTTTCAGCGGTTACTAACTACCCGGTTCCAACAAATGTTAAACAATTAAGGCGCTTTTTGGGCATGGCTGGGTGGTACAGGCGGTTTGTAGAGAAATTCGCGTCCATCACAACCCCGTTAACTAATCTTTTGAGAAAGAGCAAAAATTTTACTTGGAATGACGAAGCCCAAAAAGCATTTGACACTTTAAAGAACATGTTTTGTTCCGCGCCAGTGTTCGCCAGTCCTAACTATGAGATCCCCTTTATAATTCAATATGACGCAAGCAAACTCGGTGTCGGTGCTGTGCTGTCCCAGAAAGATGCTGAGGGTATTGAGGTGCCTATCGCCTACTTCTCTCAAAAGTTAAATAAGGCCCAAAGTAACTACAGTGTAACCGAGTTGGAATGTCTAGCGGCTATCCTTAGCTTGAAGAAGTTCAGGGCATACGTGGAAGGCCAGGAATTTACGATTGTGACCGCCAGTTTACAATGGCTCATGCGGCAGACCGATTTATCGAGCAGATTAGCGAGATGGTCTTTAAAATTACAAGGATATAGGTTCAAAATCGAACATAGAAATGGTTCCTTCAATGTCGTGCCCGACAGCCTCTCAAGACAAAATTTCGACACAGCTGTCGAAACCAATGAGTTAGAAGTCCGCCCCTTAGTCGATTTGAGTTCGTCCGAGTTTTTGTCCGAAGACTACAAAAAGATTGTTAGTCATGTCCGAAATAATAAATCCCAGTTACCAGATCTCAAAATTATTGATGAAAAAGTATATAAAAGAACGGAACATGCCGATGGTAATCCGGCACGTGAGGCTTTTAACTGGAAGTTGTGGATACCGAAAACTTTGGCTAGACAGGCAATCGAAAATGCCCACTGTCCTCCAAATAAATGCCACGGTGGCATAGCAAAAACCTTAGAGCGGTTGAGACTTAACCTATATTGGCCAAACATGACTACCGATGTTAAAGATTACGTTGCGAGTTGCCAGGCTTGTCGACAGAGTAAGGCCCCTAATTGTATATTACGACCACCGATGTCTGCTCAATATGTTGTCCAACGGCCATTTCAAAAACTTTATATCGATCTAATTGGTCCTTATCCAAGATCAAAGCAGGGAAATACGGGAATATTGATTTTGCTTGATCATCTCACCAAATTTCCCCTGCTAAAAGCTATCCGTAACTTTAATACTACCTCGATTTGCAGTTTCTTGAAAGATAATGTCTTTAGCGTTTTCGGCACTCCTGAAATGATCTTTAGCGATAACGGGAAGCAATTCAAATCACAACAGTTTAGCAGTCTATTGGCAGAGCGGGGTATTAAGCATATCTTCACGGCTCTTTATAGTCCCCAGGCCAACGCCAGTGAGAGGGTTAATCGGTCAATTATAGCAGGCATTAGGTCCTATTTGAAAGAAGATCAAACACATTGGGACAAGCATCTGACGGACATCGCAGAAGCGCTTAGAAGTTCATTGCACCAAACGATTGGCTGCTCGCCATATTTTGCACTGTTCGGGCAACAGATGGTAGCACATGCTAGCGAATATGAGCTATTGAGGAGGCTTGATACCCTGGATTCCAATGTTTTGGATAGAGTCGATAAATTAAAGATTGTTAGAAAGGATGTCATGGAAAATATAAAAGCGGCATTTGAACATTCCGCAAAGCGGTACAACCTCCGGACTTCCAAAGAAACTTTCAAAGTAGGCGATATAGTGTACAGAAGAAATTTTGCTCAGAGTGACGCGAGTAGGAAATTTTGCGCTAAACTTGCACCGAAATTTATAAAAGCCAAAGTAATTGCACTAAAGGGAAACTGCATGTATCAGCTCGAGGATGTGGGGAACGGGAAACGAGACATATACCATCGTAAAGACATCCAGAGAGGGAAAGACTGATCGCGCACTCCGCCAACACTTTAGGTGGGAGGGGTGTGTACCATGGGTACATGTTAGAGTCGCTTTACTTTATCTCCAAAAGCAAGCTTCATTCCATATATCGTATTTCAACACGATTGATTACCAGTCTACTTTTCTGCATACACGGACGCCCTGTACCTTTCACAAAAATAAACGCATTTAATTTTGTATTTCCTTTTTATGCTATGTTTGTCTAGAGAAATAGCGATAGACATGACTGTAAATTTGGCTTAGTATCACCTTCCGCAAATTTTCCTCTTTCTTTTCCTTTGGAACTTTAGAATCGACGGTAGCTGATTAGCAGATTTAATATGTGTCCAATATTGGCAGATATATAGTGGACATTTTAAATTTGATATTTTTTTTAAAGAAAAAGTAAAATAATTTAACTACCGCGCCAGGCGAACACCGTAGCTGACAGTATATTAGCAGAGACAATCATTGGTAAGAAGAATAAAGTATATAGTGAAGTGCCCAGTGATTATTTGCAATTATTTTATTAGGTGTTTGAATTTCTACTAAAAGAAATTGTGTAAAAGGGATTTGGGGATCGAGCAGCCGGAGCAGCGTGACCGGCACCCGGCCTAAACGTTTGCAAACAGCCACAGGAGCTGTTTATATTAATACAAAATACATTAATTTATTTAAGATTCTTTAAAGTTTTACCTAACGCGCGAGTAGGCATAAAAAGGCTAAGGATTTCTCGCCTTACCTCTGCGTTTAAATTTGCGCAAAGCCTGCGGGCTAAGAGATAAAATTTACAAATTTTCTGTGCGATCACAGAAAAATACAATTATTTCATTTTTCCTACCATAAAGTTTAACGCATATATTTAACTATACATAATTATAGAAAAGAAAAAAAATAAGAACCTGAAATCAAAGGAAATATAAAGGGCAAGGTCCAATATGCATTTGCATATTACATTTGATACTCACCTCTAAATATACATAGGTATACGCACTTACCTTAATACTTACAATAAGATTTCCTGAAATTAATTACGCACTATGAAGAAAAAAAACTTAAATTATAAAGATTATAATACAATAGAATTTCGCTGCTTATAGATACTTACCTATATTCAAGTTTTAAATGTAATCTAAAACATGCATATTTACTTATAATTTTTGCAATCATACATACTTATACTTACGTTTGATTGTCGAGCTATGTTAAAGTGGTAGGTATACCCATACCAACTAGTGCATAGGATTTAACAGTCTTCTTGTTTAAATCGTCATAATGATCAATAAGATCATCCCACCTAACTCAACATAGGAGTATGTTCATACACATTAACTCAATTTACATGTACAATTTAAGAGCGTACGTTTGTAAGAGCACAAGACATTTCGGTTGACATTTCTTTCTTTGATTTTTGTTTCTATTTGCGTCTGAGATGAGCGCTTACTCCATCTCCCATTCCGCGATCTAGGTTGTTTAGCTGGCATATAACTACTAATAACTGCAACAATAAAATGTGCCCCTTAGACATACCTTAGCAACATTTTTAAATGTCCGATTCAGGTAAACCATTATATAACTATGACCGGCATAGTTATACTATAGAACCGTCATATAAACCTGTCGTCCACCTCAAAGGACAGCGCGGTTTAGATGCGCATTTTTTTTCCTAACGCCGTTATATACATAGGAATAAACCAAGCACATTAAGCGGAATTGCTACTCACAGGAAGCAGCAGCAACACAGCAAGGAGGCCTCTTCGCTACGTGGGAACGCCAACAACGTTATTTCGTCTGGTTTGATTTTTATTTGTAAACATATATTAATTTTTGGTATTAATATGCATAGTTATTAACTTGCAATAATCCATGCATATAGGTATATACATATTTTATTTGATAGTGAATCAAGAGGGGTGGGCAATTTAAATCACCTCTGAATCTAAGAAAAAAAAATGCACAGGTAAACCTAAATGCATGAATTATTCTAGATGCCGTAGTAAATTTTTTTTTTCTTTCGCGCTTCACGCTCCCTGTCGTACTTAGATCCGGCACAGACACCGGTATATGCTTCACGTTCGCAGAGACCAATAATATGGTTGCTTGACCACTCTCTGAGTACACCCTTTTGAATATCTTTATGCATTCAATTAGTTTTCCTCTCTTCTTTCATAAAACGATTTCCGAGCTCATTTTGGCTTATCTTACTTGCGAATGTATGCACATACTTTTATTTAAATTGGGTCAACGACAGCAAAGATTTTTGCGTTGAGGTAGGTCGGGATACAAAATCATCATATTACGCCCTAGGAAAAATGATCGTAGATATACTTTTAAGCATTAAATATTGTAAACAAATTTAAATTCGCTATTCTCTCTAGAAGTTATATATTGCTTAGTTGTACTTTATATAGGCCTTATGTATAGGTATAAGCAGCTATGAGTTGAATTGTTAAATAAAATACTGTTATGCATTGCCGATTTAAAGATTTTGGTCTGATTTAGAAGGAAGTGTAGGTGGTTGAAAAGGGGCTTTAAGAACATCAACAAAGCCATGGTAGGGTGGTTGCAGAGCAGTCGCCAACATCATTATAAGCAGGCGCTGCATCAGGTGTAGGGGCATGAATGACACAAAGCGGGACACGGTTAGTCTGGAGTTGTGGTTATTTAGTGTGCAAACTAAGTTTTGTTAGGGTCATAGTCTGAGGAGGAAGGAGCTTGGTCAACCGCTAAGAGTTTTACCCACCCCAGGCTGAAGCTCCGGGAACAAGCGAGTGCACACGCCTTAGCGTTTGGCAGCATCACAAGACCTTCTCGCTGAACTGATACGACAGTTACGCCGGGCTCAGGCTACCAGCTCATAACAGCTATAGTGGTCCGATCCGATCGGTTCCGACAAATGTTTATTCGGACACCCAAATACACCCGCTCACCAAATTTTATCAAGATATCTCAAAAATTGAGGGACTAGTTTGCATACAAACAGACAGACGGACATGGCTAAATCAACTCAGCTCTTCAACCTGATTATTTCGGTATACTTAATGGTAGGTCTATCTATTTCCCTTTAAGGACTTACAATTTTCGGTTTCGTGACGAAATTAATATACCATTTCATTTTCATGAAAGGTATAAAAATAGGTAGGTTCTATGTGTGATGATGCAAAGCTTCACGTTTTTTGTGGTCTGCATGTAAAAACTTTGACTACGAATCACGTATTTCAAAAAAATATGACGTAAACGTAACTATTTAATGAAATTTGATGAATTTTGAAGCTTCTAGCCGTAAGAAAGGGGCAAAAATGGCAGTTTATATATATAACACCGATCTCTATGATTTTTTCAGACAATAATATATGCTATATACGTAAGCATTTTGTGAAATTTGAAGCTTCTAGCTGTTAAAATGGGGCAGAAATTGCGCAAAGTTTCTTAGCTGAACAATCGGTTGTAGGAGATATATACTATGTATACCACCGATCTCAATGATTTTTTCAGACATCAATATATGCTATACACGTCAGCATTTGGTGAAATTTGAAGCTTATAGCTGTTAAAATGGAGTAGAAATTGCGAAAAGTTTCTTATCTGAACAATCGGTTGTATGAGATATATACTATATATACAACCGATCTCTATGATTTTTTTAGACAACAATATATGATATATACGTAAACATTCGGTGAAATTTGAAGCTTATAGCTGTTAAAATGGGGTAGAAATCGCAAAAAAAATATATATATACTATATATATATACTATATATACCATCATATATATATTATATATATCACCGATCTCTATGATTTTTTGACACAACAATACATACTATATACGTAAGCAATCGGTGAAATTTGAAGATTATAGCTGTTAAAATGGGGTAGAAATTGCGAAAAGTTTCTTATCTGAACAATCGGTTATATGAGATATATACTATATATACAACCGATCTCTATGATTTTTTCAGACAACAATATATGCTATATACGTAAGCAATCGGTGAAATTTGAAGCTTATAGCTGTTAAAATGGGGTAGAAATTGCGAAAAGTTTCTTATCTGAACAATCGGTTGTATGAGATATATACTATATATACAACCGATCTCTATGATTTTTTTAGACAACAATATATGCTATATACGTAAACATTCGGTGAAATTTGAAGCTTATAGCTGTTAAAATGGGGTAGAAATTGCGAAAAGTTTCTTATCTGAACAATCGGTTGTATGATATATATACTATATATACAACCGATCTCTATGATTTTTTCATATATACGTAAGTATTCGGCGAAATTTGAAGCTTCTTACTGTTAAAATGGGGCTAAAATTTGCGAAAATATATATATATATGCTATATATATATACTATATATACCACCATATATATACTATATATACCACCGATCTTAATGATTTTTTCAGACAACAATATATGCTATATACGTAAGCATTCGTTCAAATTTGAAGCCTCTAGCTCTTAAAATAGGGCAGTAATTACGAAAAGTTCCTTATCTGAACAATCGGTTGTGGGGGATATATATTATATATACGACCGATCTCATCAATTTTTCAAGCAACAATATGTGCAATATACGAAAGTATATGGTGAAGTTTGAAGCTTCAATCTGTTAAATTGGGTGAGATATTACAAAAATCCTATTTTTCTGAAAAATCGGTTGTATGGAGGATATATGCTATAGTTGTCCGATACGGTCGGTTCCGACAAATGTCTAATCGGACACCCAAATACACCCGCTCACCAAATTTTATCAAGATATCTCAAAAATTGAGGGACTAGTTTGCATACAAACAGACAGACGGACATGGCTAAATCAACTCAGCTCTTCAACCTGATTATTTCGGTATACTTAATGGTAGGTCTATCTATTTCCCTTTAAGGACTTACAATTTTCGGTTTCGTGACGAAATTAATATACCATTTAATTTTCATGAAAGGTATAAAAATGGGGGTTTACGACGAGCGTCCTCGTTGTGATTCCATTAGTAAAAATCTTATTTACAAAATCAAGGGAGTCAATCTGAGTTATTGTGAGAAGGTGCTACGTACTTAAGAAAGAAAAGAGCTCAAGCGGAGTAATCATCGGTGCAAAATGCGATTGCTCATACACATCTACACGCATCTAAGAGGGTCCATTCGGGAGTGACCCAACAGCTACTAAGGATACCACTAGAGCAGCTACCATCTCATCACATCTCACCCGACGTCGAGCAGGTATAGCCCGGCTTAAATTACAAGAAGTCACTCAGTTGATTCGTCTGCATTTATCTTAGCCAGCGCGCTTAATCACGTCGCCTAGACAGGTAAGTCTCGAAATAACTAATGGTCCTTCTTCACCATTGAAGAAACCAGCCCTTATAAAAATCATATACAAATATTAAGTATATTCCCCCGACTACATTTTTGGTGGATCCCGCCAAATACATATTTTTCCCGCCAAAAATACATTTTTTCCGCCAGAAAAATATATGTATATTCCCACCACCATATACACACATACCTAAAAGCGGTGCATTACAAACCGGCACATCGCACTCATACTTTCACAAAGTTAACTTGTGTCACTTGCGTTATAATTTAAATACATATCCCCACTTTTACAATGTTGGCGATACCCAGCAAAAAATTCAGCCATATTTGCATTGCTCGAAATACCCAGCAGCAAATTCTGCAGCTCATACTACTCCCAATTCAATCTCACTGGTCCTAGTCTATTCCACTTTCGACCAATATTAAAGCTTCTGCTTTGGTATTCTCTCGTAAATAAACACCAGGCAGTCCCCAAAAATTCCCAAAATAGCTAAAGTGAAATTAAGCAAGTCCCTCTTCAGAATGGCTAACGTGGTCGAAAATAAATTTTTATCCGAAACGGATCTCTTTTCGGATTACTGCGCTCGGTTCGGCACAATCGAGATCCAAGATAACACCGAGGCATCCCTAAAAATAAAAGATAAAAATATCGATGTGTTCTGTGAAAGGGTACAGAGCGCATATGACGCCGTCATAGAGTCAGATGACAACGACCTTCCCGAATACTTTAAGGCCTCAGCTTTCAATAAATACCGCGCCTGCTTTATAGCGTATGAGGACAAAAAGGCAAGAATAGGCGATCAGCTCCAGCTAAGGGTACTAAGCAATCCCGTCCCCGCTATAACCACCACTCCCCAAGAAAGTTCCGGGATGCACCTCAAAGTACCCGCCTGTGACACCGAAGTTTTTTACGGGGGTTATGATCAATGGCCGCCCTTCCGTTATATGTTCACGGCGGTCTATATCAACCACCCCAAACTCTCGAGCGCCCAAAAACTGTACCACCTCAGGTACAAGATCCAAGGCAAAGCGGGCCAAATAGTGAAGCAATTCCCACTTAGTGATGACAACTTTGCCCTGGCGTGGGGAGCCCTGAAATCCCGATATGAAAATAAAGGAGTCCTGGTCGATAATCAGATAAAAGTCCTAATGAATCTCAAAGCCATTCAAACTGAAAATAGCGAAGATATACAGAGACTGCAATCCTCCGTAAACAACTGCCTCCAAATATTAGCAACCCAACAAGTCTCGACAGAGGGTTGGGATCCCATATTGATATATCTGGTAACCTCAAAACTCCCAGAAATACTCTTGCGCTTTGGGAACAGTCATTAAGTTCGCGAAGAGAACTTCCAAACTGGTCCCAAATGGATCAATTTCTGACTACTCGCTACGAAATAGTGGAAAGGATGGATCAATGGCGACCAGCCAAAACCCCGATATAATCTAACCTTCACAAACTTCTCAAAGCCTCCCCCAAATCAGAACAATCCCCAGTTCAGGCAGGCTCAGACCCAGAACCAAAGCCGCAACCCCTCGCAGAACAGCAACTACGCGCAAAATCGAACAAATGCTCATGTGGCCGAGCATCAAAAAATCTACGCTTGCAGAATGTGCAAGCAGCCCTCCCACACGCTACAAAGCTGCTTGCGTTAGAAAAAGCTGGCAATCCCTGAGCGGAAAAAATTCGTGAGAGATAACAATCTGTGCGAAAGTTGTCTATCCCAAACCCACCTCTTGAAAGACTGCACAAGAACAAGAACGTGTTTCTACTGCCAAGGTCGCCTCAACTCCATCCTCCACGGCACCGGAGGATCTCATCAAACCAATGGCCCTCAGAGAACGGCATCCCAAGTAGCAACTAGTCAGGACGTTACCAACCCAGATCCCAACGAAGAACTTCCCACCACCTCAAACGCTGTCCACATCCCATCGTTTCATGCAGAAAATGATAGCCAAATCATCCTCCATACAGCGATAATGTCGATAGAACAACGAGGGGACTGGATTGCATTCTTATGTACTACAACCAGTTAAAATGCTATATTCAATCACATAACAATATAACATTTTTACCTGAAGGCGCTGAAAAGCGCTCAATGTATGGTGAAATTATTTTGAAGAACACACCAAAAACCCATTTGTTTGGTCAGATTCATCCCACTTAGCAAGCGGACGTATTCATATTAACATACTGTTTACACGGTGTAGATATCACCCGTCCCATCTCCCTTTATGTACGTGTACCTATGCATTTAATTATAACCCGTATCTTGTATTTTATTCAATTGTATTGAATTGTATTATATTGAATTATCCACAAAGTCAATGAATTGTAGTTAGCCTTAAATTTCCCATTGGGAATCCTCATGGACGTGTGGCAGCCTCCACCGCGTAAATCCTCCAAAACGAATTCGCCGCAATTCAAAGTAAGGCGATCTGACATCACCGCCACCTGTCAAAGCGGCCACCATACATTTTTCCTTATTATTTCTATTGTCATCTTTGTGCAAGTTCGATATAAATTTCTTTACTAACTTTTCCTTTGCAAACCAATCATTGTATTTACCGAAAAACCCTCACCATGCTTTCCAAAAGTAAAATTTGGTTTTAACGAGCTGTTTTAATTTGGTGCTTGATCAAAGTGATAAAATCTGATTAAATAAATCTAAACATACAATTTCGCAAACGTGTAGCAAGTGACCTGGTATAATTTCATCGCTTGGCTTTCCAAATTGGTGGAAAAGGTATACTTAAAAAAGGGGGTTTACGACGAGCGTCCTCGTTGTGATTCCATTAGCAAAAATCTGGTTTACAAAATCAAGGGAGCCAATCTGAGTTATTGTGAGAAGGTGCTAGGTATTTAAGAAACAAAAGAGCTCAAGCGGAGTAATCATCGGTGCAAAAGGCGATTGCTCATACACATCTACACGCATCTAAGAGGGTCGATTCGGGAGTGACTCAACAGCTACTAAGGATACCACTAGAGCAGCTACCATCTCATCACATCTCACCCGACGTCGAGCAGGTATAGCCCGGCTTAAATTACAAGAGTGCTTCAGCACAGGGTAGTTTTCATACCTATTGGTTACTAGGGTCCAAAGATTGAGGCCAAAACGTGGACCCTGGTACCCCTAGAAAGTGTATATACAATATGGATAACAAATGAAAACTGTTGATTAGTGCTTTAGTTCAGGGTAGTTTTCATACCAATTTGTGAAGGGTCTAGAGATGTAGACAAAAACGTGGATCACGGTAACACTAGGATGTGTTTTTACACTATGGTTATCAAATTGAAGCTGTTTATGAGGGCTTTAGTACAGAGTAATTTTTATACCGCTGGGTGACTAGGGTCTCAAGATATAGGCCAAGACCCAGATACCCCTAAAATGTGTGTGTAATAGGGATACCAAATGGAAGCTGTTGCTGAGGGCTTTAAAGTAATTTTCATTGTGATATTCGATTTAGTCGCATCAACCTGGCAAAACTGATAAATATGAATGCGAAGGCGAAATAAAGACATCAATTAATTATACCCACATAACTATTTACATACGTCCTATTCGATTTGCCTGCCAATAAGGGATGAAGAAGAATGGGAAAAACTTGAGAGAACATTAAAGATGGAAAGAGAAGGAGACTGAGAAAGAGATAGAGTGAGACGAACATAGAGATAGATGAAGCGAAAAGACGGAGGGAGGAGTGAATAAAAGGATTAAGAAAAAGAGGGGGGGAGGGAGCAGAGGTAGACGGAAAAAGCTTATTAAAATTTATGTAGATAGACCAAATTTAGGGCAGAACAACGTCTGACGGCCACTAACGCCAAAACGTGGACCCGGGTAACCCTAGGATGTGTTTGTACAATATGGTTATCAAATGGAAGCTGTTGATGAATGCTATAGTATAGAGTATTTTTCAAGCCGCTCCGTGACTAGGGTCTCGCGATATAGACCAAAACGTGGACCCGGATGACTTTAGGATGTGCTTGTACAATATGGGTAGCAAATGGGAGCCGTAGATGATTGCTATATTATAGATTACTTTTCATGCCCCTCCGTGACTAGGGTCTCGAGATATAGACCAAAACGTAGACCCGGATAACTTTAGGATGTGTTTGTACAATATGGATAGCAAATGGGAGCTGTTGATGATTGCTATAGTATAGATTATTTTTCATGCCCCCCGTTACTAGGGTCTCGAGATATAGACCAAAACGTGGACCCGGATAACCCTAGGATGTGTTTGAACCACATGAGTAGCCATTGTAAGTTGTTGATAAATGCTTATGAAAAGAGGGCTTTTCTTTTCGTTGGGTAACTAAGGGCTCGATATATAGACCAATTGGGAA
Organism: Eurosta solidaginis; assembly: GCF_040869045.1. NCBI lineage: Eukaryota > Metazoa > Arthropoda > Insecta > Diptera > Tephritidae > Eurosta > Eurosta solidaginis. The sequence continues at coordinate 18,593,241 of NC_090324.1, forward strand.
CTCGCCTTCAGGTTAAGAGATTGCATTCTTATATACTACAATCAGTTAAAATGCTATATTCAATCACATAACAATATAACATTTTTACCTGAAGGCGCTGAAAAGCGCTCAATGTATGGTGAAATTATTTTGAAGAACACACCAAAAACCCATTTGTTTGGTCAGGTTCATCCCACTTAGCCAGCGGACGTATTCATATTAACATACTGTTTACGTGGTGTAGATGTCACCCGTCCCATCTCCCTTTATATACGTATACCTATGCATTTAATTATAACCCGTATCTTGTATTTTATTCAATTGTATTATATTGAATTATCCACAAAGTCAATGAATTGTAGTTAGCCTTAAATTTCCCATTGGGAATCCTCATGGACGTGTGGCAGCCTCCACCGCGTAAATCCCCCAAAACGAATTCGCCCTAAGAAACAAAAGAGCTCAAGCGGAGTAATCATCGGTGCAAAAGGCGTTTGTTCATACACATCTACACGCATCTAAGAGGGTCCATTCGGGAGTGACCCAACAGCTACTAAGGATACCACTAGAGCAGCTACCATCTCATCACATCTCACCCGACGTCGAGCAGGTATAGCCCGGCTTAAATTACAAGAAGTCACTCAGCTGATTCGTCTGCATTTATCTTAGCCAGCGCGCTTAATCACGTCGCCTAGGCAGGTAAGTCTCGAAATAACTAATGGTCCTTCTTCGCCATTGAAGAAACCAGCCCTTATAAAAATCATATACAAATATTAAGTATATTCCCCCGACTACATTTTTGGTGGATCCCGCCAAATACATATATTTCCCGCCAAAAATACATTTTTTCCGCCAGAAAAATATATGTATATTCCCACCACCATATACACACATACCTAAAAGCGGTGCATTACAAACCGGCACATCGCACTCATACTTTCACAAAGTTAACTTGTGTCACTTGCGGTATAATTTTAATACATATCCCCACTTTTACAATGTTGGCGATACCCAGCAAAAAATTCAGCCATATTTGCATTGCTCGAAATACCCAGCAGCAAATTATGCAGCTCAGCCCAACTGGTGCCAAACTACTACCAATTCAATCTAACTGGTCGTAGTCTATTCCACTTTCGACCAATAGGAAAGCTTCTGCCTTTGGTATTCTCTCGTAAATAAACACCAGGCAGTCCCCAAAAATTCCCAAAATAGCTAAAGTGAAATTAAGCAAGTCCCTCTTTAGAATGGCTAGCGTGGTCGAAAATAAATTTATATCCGAAACGGATCTCTTTTCGGATTACTGCGCTCGGTTCGGCACAATCGAGATCCAACATAACACCGAGGCATCCCTAAAAATAAAAGATAAAAATATCTATGTGTTCTGTGAAAGGGTATAGAGCGCATATGACGCCGTCATAGAGTCAGATGACAAAGACCATCCCGAAGACTTTAAGGCCTCAGCTTTCAATAAATACCGCGCCTGCTTTATAGCGTATGAGGACAAAAAGGCAAGAATAGGCGATCAGCTCCAGCTAAGGGTACTAAGAAATCCCGTCCCCGCTACAACTACCACTCCCCAAGGAAGTTCCGGGATGCACCTCAAAGTACCCGCCTGTGACACCGAAGTTTTTTACGGGGGTTATGATCAATGGCCGCCCTTCCGTTATATGTTCACGGCGGTCTATATCAACCACCCGAAACTCTCGAGCGCCCAAAAACTGTACCACCTTAGGTACAAGATCCAAGGCAAAGCGGGCCAATTAGTGAAGCAATTCCCACTTAGTGATGACAACTTTGCCCTGGCGTGGGGAGCCCTGAAATCCCGATATGAAAATAAAGGAGTCCTGGTCGATAATCAGATAAAAGTCCTAATGAATCCCAAGGCCATTCAAACTGAAAATAGCGAAGATATACAAAGACTGCAATCCTCCGTAAACAACTGCCTCCAAATATTGGCAACCCAACAAGTCTCGACAGAGAGTTGGGATCCCATATTGATATATCTGGTAACCTCAAAACTCCCACCACCTCAAACGCTGTCCCCATCCCATCGTTTCATGCAGAAAATGATAGCCAAATCATCCTCCCTACAGCGATAATGTCGATAGAACACCGAGGGGACTGCTTCAGGCTCAGAGCCGTAGTGGATCAAGGGTCAGAACGTAGCTTCATCTCTTCAAAAGCTCAAATCAAGCTAGGCCTCCATATACACACGCCCTATTTGAAATATCGGGCATGGGAGGAGGAGTAGTACAAACCTCCAACAAGTTGTGCTCACTGACCCTAGTCTCAAATGACCACAAGGTAAAAATAAAGGCCCAGGCAATAGTGCAACCTCGGCTCACTAGGCAACTCCCAGCACTCAGGCTAAATAACGACCAAATGCGTAAATAATCCCATCTCAAGCTAGCAGACCAGAATACTCAGAACCCCTCCCAAATTGATCTGTTATTAGGTAGTGATCTTATCCCACAAATAATGCTAAATGGCATCGAAAAGATCTCCCCCACACTGCTATCCCAAAACTCAATATTTGGCTGGATAATAAGTGGCCAAACAACCGAAAAGGTCGGATCACACTCCTCTCAAGCGTGGGAAGTGACGAATGTCCAGCTGAATGAACAGCTAAGGCAATTCTGGGAAATCGAAGATATACCCAGAGCACGAGTGGAAACCCCAGAAGATAAAATGTGCGAAGACTTTTATCAAAGCACAACAACTAGCAGGGATGACGGTCGATATATGGTTCGGCTCCCCTTTAAACCAACATTTCCGAACGATATCTACCTAGACGAATCCCGTACTGCAGCCCTACGACAGTTCCACGGTATGGAACGTACCCTCTCAAAAAAGGGCGATCTCAAGCAGCAATACGACCAGGTACTCGAAGAATATCTGTCCCTAGGCCACATGGAAGAATGCTGTCCCACTGAAGTAGAATCTCGAGTTAAATACTGCTCATTCTATCTCCCTCACCATGCATTCGTAAGGCCAGACAAGAAGACCACAAAAGTCAGAGTTGTATTCAACGCCTCTAAAAAGTCGGGTTCCGGTCACTCCCTTAACGATGTTTTATGTACCGGACCAACCCTCCATCCCGATCTCCGACTTATGTTGTTGAAATGGCGAACATATAAATATGTGTTTAATGGCGATGTCGAGAAAATGTACCGCCAAATTCTCTTGCACCCTGATGACCGAGACTACCAACGGATAATATTCCAAACCCCCGAACACGGTCCAATAAAGGACTACAAGTTAAAAACGGTCATCTTCGGGGTTAACTGCGCGTCTTTCCTCGCTATTCACACTCTACACGAGCTGTCGAAAGATATAGCCGACGCCCATCCATGCGCAGACCCAATATTAAAATCCGATACGTATGTTGACGATATTTTATCTGGCAGTCATGATCTCCAATCAGCCGAGCAATCCCTAACAGAGACTATAGACGCTCTCAATTCAGTCGGCTTTCCCCTAAACAAGATCACGGCAAACCATCCCAACATCCTCCAAAAAATATCGATAACTGATCTGCTGGAAACAAACTTTCTCGAGTTTGAAAAAACTAGCACCGCCAAGACCCTGGGCATCCAGTGGAACGCCCTAACGGATACATTCTCGTATACCGTCGACTCAAATCCGGCATCCACTGCAGCCACGAAGCGGCAAATCCTCTCCTCCATTGCGAAACTTTTCGATCCCGCAGGGTGGCTGACGCCCATAATGATTCAAGCGAAGATGCTCATGCAAAAATTATGGCTAGACGGGACCGACTGGGATAACAAGAAAAACCCCTACGTCTCATCAAATGGGCGCAGTTCGCCGAAAATCTTCCGGATATCTCAGGCATTCAGATCCCACGTTGGATAAATTACCTCCCCGATCAGTATGTCGAACTCCATGGCTTCTACGACGCCTCCGAAAAGGCTTATTGTGCGACCATTTATGTAAGAACCACCGTAGGCACACAAGTCTTCACTCACCTGCTAGTCTCTAAAGGGAAAGTGGCCCCCTCAAAACAATAAGTTTTCCACGCCTGGAGCTGTGTGGTGCGGTCTTACTGACCAAGCTAGTCGCAGTAGTCCAACCCCATCTCGACCTAAGTCAAAAACAAATAACCAAGGGGTCCGATTCTGAAATTGTGCTAGCCTGGCTGGAAAAGCCACCCCCCCCCCCCCCCCCCCCCCTCTTGGAAAACATACGTATCTAACCGAATAGCGCAGATTATAGATCTCGTAGGAAATGTCCCTTGGTGACATGTGCGAAGCAAAGACAACCCCGCGGATCGTGGAACCAGAGGATGTAGCTCCGTCGATCTCGCTAACTCACCGCTATGGTGGAATGGTCCAGAGTGGCTTTCTCGACCCCACGAGGACTGGCCAAGACCAACGGCCAGAAACATTGTACCCCGCGAACTCCGCCGAGTTGAAGCACTGCATGCCGCTGAGGATACCGACGATATCCTAGATCAGTTTTCCTCTTACTCTCGAGCTCTACGCGTCATTGCATACATTCTGAGATACGTCGGACGAAAGATGCAGTAAACAGCAACTATGATTCTGTCACCTTTTCGTTATCTCATGCCGAACTCAAAAGAGCGAAACACCGTCTGATCATCGCGGCCCAAACCCGATACTTCGGTCCAGAACGAGCCTGCCTAGAGGACTCGAAACCCCTCGGAAAACGTAGTTATATGTTGGTACTTGACCCCTTCCTGGATACAAACGGGATTCTCAGTGCCAACGGACGATTAGTAAACGCCGACATGAACTACAATGAGTGTCATCCATCATTCTCCCCGAAAAGGTTCGATTTACTACCCTCTATATAAGGTTTCCTTCCTCCGTGCGGACGTCCGCCTCATGCAATAAGCTGTAAGACAAGAGTTGTTCATAGCCCGCCTTAAACCCCTAATAAAAAAGGGCATTTTTCAATGTAAAGCATGCACCATTCATAAGCAACAAACGCACTCCCAAATAATGGCAGCTTTACCCCCCGAACAACGCACCTTCGCGCCCCCCTTCACTACCGCTGGTGTAGCCTTCGCCGATCCGTTTCAAATAAAACCTTCTATGATCCGGTCTCCCAAGATGATGAAGGGCTATGCTGCCGTCTTTGTCTGCTTCGCCACCAAAGCCGTCCACTTGGAATTATGTTCCGACCTCACCACCCAAGCATTCCAAGCAGCCTTCGCCCGCTTCGTAGGACGCCGAGGACATCCCAGCAAAATGATGAGCGACAACATTACCACTTTCGTAGGAGCTAAGCGGGCCATGGAAAAGGAGTTCGCATCCTTTGTCAAAGAAGTCTCGTCCGATATCGTACAGAAGTACGCCCCACAAGGAATTAATTGGAAGTTTATACCCTCGTGGCCACTCACATGGGCGGACTATGGGAATCCGCTGTCAAACCCACTTTAAAAAGGTGGCCGGAACTCACAGCTTCACTCTTGAAGAATTTAGAAATATTGATACGAATAGAGGCTGTCTTGAACTCTCGCCCCATCTCCCAACTCTCTCAAGACCCAAACGATCTCACGGCCCTCACACGGGGTCACTTCCTACGAGGCGCGCCTCTGCTACCCATCCCCGAACCGAATTATGAACACCTCTCTATGATTAACCGTTGGGAACGGTTGAAAGTTTTACATCATCAGTTCAGCAAACGCTGGAAGAATGATTATCTCATGGAGCTGCACAAGCGATATCGATGGCAGACAACCCAACCTCCGCCTCGAAAGGGCGACCTCGTAGTCGTCAACGAAGGCAACCTACCCCCTACTGAATGGCGCCTAGGATGCGTGGAAGACACCCATCTAGGAAGAGACGGCCATATTCGAGTAGTCGACGTACGCACCCAGAATGGCGTACTCACCAGGCCCATCACCAAATTGTGTTTTCTACCGGCCTCTGAGCCTGACTCCGGCCCTCAAGGCTCGGTAGCATCCCCAGAACATAATACAATCCAACCCCCTGTGCTATCGCAAAATCTACGCAAATACTCTTAACCCCTACCAACACTCTACTCCCAATATCATGAGTGACTAAAATGTATTTATCCTATCTTCCTCAGATGGATCGCCAGCGCCCTCCATTTCCTGCACCGCACCGCTCTTTTGCATCTCAGGTGACAACGCCATCAGCACGTCCACGAACTCGGGAAGGGCCGCCCGACTACCGCCAATGCCGTCTGTGCATGCGACACCATGCGTTATCCACCTGCCCTCTCTTTACGGCCATGCAGCCGCCACAACGCGCCATTATCGCCCGGGCCCACCACTACTGCACGAACTGCTTGGCCCTATCGCATGCCACTAGCGGATGTACCTCTATAGAGCGCTTCCATCTTTGTGGGCTGCGCCATCACACCCTCTTGCATCGGGACACGTCGCCAACCCCAGCATGCAGCATCACAGCCGGGGCGCCAACGCTATTCGTCACGCCGCCGCAAGCCACGCAACAGCGACAGTGGGTACGTCCAGCCACCACCATACCATGCAAGCACGTGCGGCATTGCATCCACCGCCACCGGTCTGCGAACCTCATCTTATAAACACAAATTGGGAAAATCCTCATTAAGGAAGCAGTTAGGGCTTTGAACGAGCTGCAACAGACTTTAGGCGCTTAGTACGCCTAGGCGGGCCAGGATGTGTACGCGGTGTAGGCTGGCACCCGTCCCATCTCCCCCTTTATATACGTATATCTATGCATTTATTTATAACCCGTATCTTGTATTATATTCAATTGTATTATATTGAATTATCCACAAAGCAATGAATTGTAGTTAGCCTTAAATTTCCCATTGGGAATCCTCATGGACGTGTGGCAGCCTCCACCGCGTAAATCCCCCAAAACGAATTCGCCGCAATTCAAAGTAATGCAATCTGACATCACCGCCAGCTGTCAAAGCGGCCATCATACATTTTTTATTATTATTGCTATGTGCAAGTTCGATATAAATTTCTTTACTAACTTTTCCTTTGCAAACCAATCATTGTATTTACCGAAAAACCCTCACCGTGCTTTCTAAAATAAAATTTAGTATTAACGAGCTGATGCTTGATCAAAGTGATAAAATCTGACTAAATAAATCTAAACATACAATTTCGCAAAAGTGTAGCAAGTGACCTGGTATAATTTCATCGCTTGGCTTTCCAAATTGGTGGAAAAGGTATGCTTAAAAAAGGGGGTTTACGACGAGCGTCCTCGCAGTGATTCCATTAGTAAAAAATCTGATTTACAAAATCAAGGGAGTCAATCTGAGTTATTGTGAGAAGGTGCTACATACTTAAGAACAAAAGAGCTCAATCGGATTAATCATCGGTGCAAAAGGCGATTGCTCATACACATCTACACGCATCTAAGAGGATCCCTTCGGGAGTGACCCAACAGCTACTAAGGATATCACTAGAACAGCTACCATCTCAACACATCTCACCCGATGTCGAGCAGGTATAGCCCGGCTTAAATTACAAGAAATCACTCAGCTGATTCTTCTGCATTCATCTTAGCCAGCGCGCTTAATCACGTCGCCTAGACGGGTAAGTCTCCAAATAACTACACACAAACATCAATAATTGTTTAATCATTTACTAAACGATTTGTTATCTACTTAGCTACGATATTTCGCTCTCAAAATGTATGTACTTTCGTCATGTATGTACTTATTATTCTCATCTACAAACTTGCTTGCATTATATTTATATCAACATGTATGTATGTAGCAGGCAGATCGACAAACACAGTAGGCTTTGAAAAGACATTGAATAATATTACGGTACATTTTTTTGCATAGAGAAATACATGAATATTTTGTATAGATATGTATATAGAGCTTTGGCTCTTAGTATTAAGAAAATTCAAATTAGGAGAATAAATGACTTTGGAGTGTAAACATCGCTGGAGCGTTTTCTTTGGCCTCAACACCATTCGTTAGCAGAATAAACGAAGCAGAGCAATACGTTCAGTAGTGTCCGAAATTACTGCGGTGCAAATAATTACATAAAAATGAATTTGTGAAAAGAAGAAGTATAGCGCAAAGCGAATTTCCGAGCAAAAAACGGTAAGTTTTGAACTGTTGAAGTGAATTACACGAACGCATGTGTGTTTCCTTATTTGAAAAAACATATGGCGTACCACTATTAATGTAGACATTTTTATACCTTTCATGAAAATGAAATGGTATATTAATTTCGTCACGAAACCCAAAATTGTAAGTCCTTAAAGGAAAATAGGTAGACCCACCATTAAGTATACCGAAATAATCAGGATGAAGAGCTGAGTTGATTTAGCCATGTCCGTCTGTCTGTTTGTATGCAAACTACTCTCTCAATTTTGGAGATATCTTGATAAAATTTGGTGAGCGGGTGTATTTGCGTGTCCGATTAGCCATTTGTCGGAACCGGCCGGATCGGACCACTATAGCATATATCCTCCATTCAACCGATTTTTCAGAAAAAAGAGGGTTTTTGTCATATCTTACTCAATTTAATAGATTGAAGCTTCAAACTTCACCATATCATTTCGCATATTGCACATATTGTTGCCTGAAAAAATTGATGAGATCGGTCGCATATATAGTATATATCCCCCACAATCGATTGTTCAGATAAGAAACTTTGCGCAATTTCTGCCCCGTTTTAACAGGTAGAAGCTTGAAATTTCACCGAATGCTTACGTATATAGCACATATTGTTGTCTGAAAAAATCATAGCGATCGGTTGTATATACAGTATATATCTCATACAACCGATTGTTCAGATATGAAACTTTGCGCAATTTCTGCCCCGTTTTAAAAGCTAGAAGCTTCAAATTTCACCAAATGCTTACGCATATAGCATATATTGTTGTCTGAAAAAATCATAGAGATCGGTGGTATATATATTATATACTTCACATAAACTGTAATTTTTGCCCCTGTTTTACGGCTAGAAGCTTCAAAATTCATCAAATTTCATCAAATAGTTACGTTTACGTCATATATTTTTGAAATACGTGATTCGTAGTCATAGTTCTTACATGCAGACCACAAAAACCGTGAGGCTTTGCATCCTCACACAAAGTACCTACCTATTTTTTATTTTATATTTATCTTCAAAATCGTTTAGATATGTTCAAATTTCACCAAATGCTTACGTGTATAGCATATATTGATGTCTGAAAAAATCATAGAGACCGGTGGTATATATAGTATATATCTCATACAACCGATTATTCAGATAAGAAACTTTGCGCAATTTCTTCCCCATTTTAACAACTAGAAGCTTCAAATTTCACCAAATGCTTACGTGTATAGCATATATTGTTGTCTGAAAAAATCATTGAGATCGGTGGTATATATAGTATATATCTCATACAACGGATTGTTCAGATAAGAAAATTTGCGCAATTTCTGCCCCATTTTAACAGCTAGAAGCTTCAAATTTCACCAAATGCTTACGTATATAGCATATATTGTTGTCTGAAAAAATCATAGAGATCGGTGGTATATATATTATATACCCCATATAAACTGTAATTTTTGCCCATTTTTTACGGCTAGAAGCTTCAAAATTCATCAGATTTCATCAAATAGTTACGGTTACGTCATATATTGTTGAAATACGTGATCCGTAGTCATAGTTTTTACACGCAGACCACAAAAAACCACACAAAAACCTATTTTTTATTTTATATTTATCTTAAAAATCATATAGGTATGTAGATCTGTTCACTATATATTTCTTATCTTATACATCCGATTATTCGGAGATTACGAACGGGATAAGATTATTGTTCAGCCTCATTCATGAAAGGTATGAAGTCTTCGGCACAGCCGAAGACAGTCCCGTTCTTACTTGTTTTAAATTTAATTTATTCTTTTTTAATTGAAAGAAAAATTCCACGACCCACACGAGGAAATATAGGTCGCCGAACGCGTCATGTAAATGCTGCGGTATTACAAAGTCGATCGCAGACTCCAGGTGAACGAGCACAAGCTAATGCATCGCAGCGTGAACGTAATGCACGAAATAGATCTTTGTACCAGAAGCTATGCCTTCTGAAAATTTGAAGCAATTTTTGAGCCATATTAAACAATACAATTCGGCATTTCAAATGACTTCTTTTGGTGCTACTAACATTATTAGAGATAATTTTATGCCGACGTTTAAGGTAAGTACCTAAACAGGATTGTCCCAATCAATCTGAATCATAAAAGTATTCTATAGCTTTAAAAATTATTATGCAACATATACCTAAAATTGCATACATGTTGCAGACTCAGGGCCAAATTTATCATCAAGCTGGTTCGTTATTGCCATACCCCGATGCTGATTATAAATGTTTGCAAATTTATTTTATTGGTGATGAAAATCGTGAATTGGATCAACGTTGTGCAATTGCTTTGAATACAAGACGAAAAATTATTTGTGAGCTACAAAGGTTTTTCCATCAGCATAATAATTCTTGGCATTGTAATTCTTGGTGATCAGTTTCAATCCCGTGATATTATATTTCATCGCAGAAATGAGCAATTGCAACGTTTTTCGGAACTTCATCGTAGTTACGACGCATTACAATACCCAATATTGCATTGGAAAAGTGACGATGGCTACCATATCAATATAGCAATGATTTATCCACGAACAGGTAAATAATATTTTCAGTGTGTTGACATTTCCTCATTTGTATAAATTTCTTAAGTCACATTTTGCACTTATTTTCAGGTCTACATGTACAGAAAAAGTTAGTTCCATGAATTTTTATTGGTATCGATTGATGGTTCGTCCACAAGAACAAAATTATATCTTGAGATGCGGTAACCTATATCACCAGTACATCGTTGATATGTATGCCAAAATAGAAACAGAACGTCTTAATTTTATTCGTTTCAACCGAGCAAAATTAAGATATGAACAATATATTCATTTGCAAGATGCGATAGCGAATGATGCTAATATTAATGACATCGGACGTTTAACTATATTACCATCTTCGTATATTGGTAGCACACGGAATATGAACGAATATGCACAAGACGCAATGTGTTATGTACGAAAGTACCGTCAACCGGATCTGTTCATTACATTTACATGTAATACGCAGTGGAATGACATCAAAAACAATTTATTTGCAGGACAGTCGACAACCGATCGTCATGACATTACTGCGTGTGTTTTTTCGGCAAAAATGTAAAGCACTTATGGATTTAATTTGGACCGTGCGGTGAACTAAATGTGAATTCACCATGTATGATTGACGAAAACGATACCCAAGGCAATTTACTTCAGACACAATAACGGGCAATGACGGATATCCGTCGTATCGACGTAGATCACCTAATGATAATGGCAAAACGGCAACCATGAGAATGCATAACCAGGAAGTTGAAGTTGATAATCGTTGGGTGGTTCCGTATTGTCCATTATTATCGAAAATATTCAATGCTCCTATAAATGTGGAATATTGTAATTCTGTCAAATCCATTAAGTATATTTGCAAGTATGTAAATAAATGGAGCGATATGGCAATTTTCGGTGTTGCTGGTGATAATACAAATGATGAAATCACTCAGTATCAAATGGGCGCTATATTAGTAGCAATGAAGCTTTCTGGAGGATTATGTCGTTTCCAATGCACGAAAGACATCCTGCGGTTGTTCACTTGGCTGTACATCTTGAGAATGGCCAACATTTTTATTTTAATGTAGCAAATGTATTGGAAAGAGCAGCACAACTACCAGCAACTACGTTAACAGCTTTTTCAAATTATGCGAAACTGATACATTTGCGAAAACTTTGTTATATTCTGAAGTACTTCAATATTACACATGGAATGTGTCTTCGAACAAAATTTCGAAGACATAAAGAAGGAACAGCATTTCATGGGCATCCTGGCATTTTCCAAACAGATGTGATTGGGAGAATATATACAGTACATCCAAACAATGTTGAGTGTTTTATTTGAGATTGTTATTAGTTAACGCGAATGGCCTAAAATCATTTCAAGAATTGAGAACAGTCAACGGTCATTTGTGTCAAACATACCGTGAAGCATGCCAACTTTTGCATTTGTTGGAGGATGATGCACATTGGGATTCAACACTTCATGATGCATCTATTTCGGCTCATCCTCAACAAATACGAATTCTATTTGCCATTATATTATCAGCATGTATGCCATCAGATCCACTTGAATTATGGAACAAATATAAACATTATACTGCAGAAGATATTTTAATTCATATGCGTCATCATGCAAGAAATCCTGATTTGTTGATAACTTGTGAAATGTGCAACGAAGCTTTGATAATAATTGAAGATATGTGTTAACGATTGCAAATAAAACATTAGTACAATTGGGTATGATCGCACCAAATCGTGAGATGCATGATCTATTTGATCGTGAATTGCAACGTGAGCAGGAATTCAATTCTAATGATTTGCGTTTATTTGTACAATCGAATATAACCAAAATGAATGTTCAGCAAAAACATGTATATGGCACAATCATGCAAGCCATTTCCAATAATGCAGGTGGATTTTATTTCTTGGATGCACCTTTTGGTACAGGCAAAACGTTAACTAGATCACTTATTTTAGCGACTATTCGATCGGAACAGAAAATTACATTGGCACTTGCATCTTCGGGAATTGCTGCTACATTATTAGAAGGTGGCCGGACAGCACACTCTGCATAAAAATTTCCATTGAATGTACAGGTGATTGAAACTCCAACTTGCAATATTTCAAGAAATTCTGCTATGGCAAAAGTTCTGCGATTTACGTCAATTATTTTATGGGATGAGTGTACAATGGCGAATAAAAAATTACTAGAAGCATTTAATCGCACAATGCAAGATTTACGTGATAATCAACAGCTTTTGATGGTGCTTTGATATTACTGTCAGGGGATTTTCGACAAACATTGCCTGTCATTCCTCGATCAACTCCTGCTGATGAAATAAACGCCCGTTTGAAGTCATCAGTTCTTTGGAGATACGTACAAAAATTGACACTGAACATTATTATGCGTATTCACCTACAAAATGATCCAGCTGGCCATGAGTTTTCAAAACAATTGTTAGAAATTGGTGATGGCAAAATACAAATCGACAGAACCGACGGATTGATCTCTGTACCGAACAATTTTCGTACAATTACGAAATCGATAGATGAACTATTTGAACGTGTTTTTCAAAATATTCTTCAGAATTACAGAAATCATGATTGGTTGAGAGAACGCGCCATTTTAGCACCGAAGAACATTCATATCAATGTCATTAATTTTCAAATTCTAGCAAAACTCCCAGGTGTAGTCACGACATATAAATCAATTGGCATTGTTATGAATCAAGGTGAGGCAATGAATTATCCAATTGAATTTTTAAATTAATTAGAAAATCCACATAATTAACATAAGGAAAAAACAACGATTAGCATGCTCAACAGCGATTGCCCCAAGACTTTACGGCTTGCCTAAAAATCATAAGACTGGTTTACCTTTTCGCTGTTTCACGCTATGAACTGTCGAAATACCTTGGAGGCTTTCTGAGGTCCTTGGTATCAGATGATTACAACATCAAAAATGCTTTTGAATTAAAAGAGAGGCTAAAGGACATCAAATTTGGAGACGACTACTTACTGGTATCTTGTGATGTTGTTTCGCTCCTTACAAATATACTGAAAACGCTAGCTACAAAAATAATCACCAAAAAGTGGGATAAAATTGAAAAATATCCGGTATACCTAGAACAAAATTTAAGCAAATATTAGACTTTTGCCTGAAAGATAACAATTACTTTATGTTCAATGAAAAACTATATTCACAAACATTTGGTATGCCTATGGGCAGGGCCGTCGAGAGGATTTCCGGGCCCGGTGGGATAGTTTTCTACGAGTTGATGAGCTCTTCAAAGTCCAATTCTCTGGCCAGTTGTGCTTCCAAACACAGGGTAGCTAGGCTTGACACCCTGATTTGGGTTGAGCAGGACCGATGAAAGTTTTTATTATTGCCAAAATACTGAACGACCGCTCACCACTCGCAACAGATACTGGAATCGTGCAAAATATACGCAGAGCGATGCAAACGTTTGGGAAAAGTCTATTCAATTTCTTCACATTAATGGCATTAAGTAAATGGAATGGAGGTAGTCGATGTCCAAAATTTGCTTCATATATATTCTTGAGGTGTATAACTTCATTAGATAAGTTTTGAGATACATCAGCAGGATATTTGACTGCAAAATTTCTGCAGAAGTCTGACACTCTTGAACGTTTGTATCAGAAAACTGCCACAGGAATGAAAATGTTGCGTTTAATTCATTTATAGCTGCAAATCTTCTACTTATTCCACTTATGATTGAGTCGATTATGACAAAAAAAAAGTGTTTCTCTTGAAATCAATTTCTTCAACAGTGAAGTCTTCATTGAAGATTTCATGTGACGAGTCAACACGTTTTTTTTCCTGGCTGGTGGTAAAATGGATGAAGTATCGATCAAATTGTCAGCGACGGTTTTGCATTCATTATAAATTTTACTCCACTGATCGCGTAGAAGCTGCAAGTCGGCAAGTAAACTTCGAAGATTGTCGACTTCAACGTCAATGGTAGCGTTCATCTCTTGAAGAACCAGATTTCTTTCATTAATAGCCTGAAGAATTTTGAAGCAAATAGAAGCCATCAAGACACACTCAAATGAACTCATATATTTTAGAATGCCATTGACGTCGCGAAGAGTTTCTGCGGTCAGATTCAGTTTCTTGATTTGTTCGAGAGACTTTCTCAATCCAGGAAGATTCTTCGCAAACGGTTTCACACCATCGATTCTTGCAGCCCACCGTGTATCGGAAAGACAGTGAAGCGAATTAGTTATATTTGATTTCAAAATCTCCCAGCGTTGTGTGCTGCTACTACAAATGTTATACAATTTTTGAAGTACTTCAAAAAAGGTTATTGCTTGAATACAACTTTCTGCAGAATCGACTCCAACTAGATTCAATGTATGCGCTCAACAAGGCGAATATATTACGTACTTAGTTTTCTGAAGAATGTAATTTTGCGCTCCTTTATATTGACCGCTCATTTTTCTGCCATTATCGTAGCCTTGTCCACGACAATTTTCCAAAGGAATTTTGTACTTTTCTAGCGTTTCACATATCAAGTCAGCAATCGCTTTGCCTGTTTTTCGATAACAGTCCACGAAGACTAAAAAAAACAAAAAAACCCCAGCGGGTAAGGGGGTAAGAATGTACCCGCGGTAGGTATGCTTATCGTAAGAGGCGACTAAAATGCCAGATTCAAGGGGTGTGTAGCGCAACCCTTCAGGTTGCCAGCGCAATATATAGCTTCTCCAAACCTAATTGTCAACCTCACCTATCCGCGGCGAATCCTGTTTCACTAACAGACGAGGCTCTGGCGACCCCAAGCTCCTCATGGAACTTGGGGTGGGGAGGGAGGGGATGGCCTGAAGGTTTAATGTGGCCACATAAATCGTTCCCGAGATGGTCGGGCTAGCACCTAATGGTGCTGTGGTACCGAAGCGTACCGGATCTGTATGCGGCAAAGGACCATCACATCGATAACACTCCCCAAAGCCTTCGTGGAGCAACCTTATCGCTACAACAACAACAACAACAAGGCTAAAAAACGTTCTTTGATATGGTAAACGTTTTCTTCAGTATCGTAATGAAGGTAGCGTAAGATAAAATTAGTTTATTCCACGTGACTGGAATCTGGGGTTGCATCAACAATGATTGTGTAGTATTTTGCTTTTTTTACCTCTTTCAAAATAGCCGATATAACATGATGATCACAGAGCTCAATGAACTCCTTTTGTATCTCCACCAGGCATTCTTAACCAACGAACCGGTATCATTTCGTTACGATAATTAACGTTAATAAACGAAACAAAGTCATTTCGTTTCGTTTGTTAACGTTAAGAACGTCAAATTAACGAAATGATTTCGTTTCGTTTTCTGCCATATCAAAACGAAATCAAATAATTTATGTTGATTAATAATTTCAAACTATGCTGGCAAAGCTGATTGATGGCGGATTCATTAAAGGTGAAAGCATTAGCCAAGCTGTTTAGGCCACAAGCCTAAATATGGCGGTGCACCCTCGTATTACTTAACTTTTTCTTTTCGTTGTCCTTTTACCTCACATCTTTCATTTATACATATCGGTTTATACCGATAACCGTTTACCCCGCCGGATAATAGTTAAGCCTAGGATTCGGCGGTGACCGCGAACAAAAGGTTTTTTACCTCTTTCACTTCTTTTGCGAACGTCTAAGAAACCGCCAGCAGCCAAGCCACCAAAGGTAAGCCCTTCAATTCTCTTTAACATTTAAAATTCATTTTTGCACTTCCGTCATCGGAAACATTGAATGTAAGTGGATTATCTTGCGTTGAATTTGCATTTCCATTTATTTTAATAAATATTATTGTTCACTTTTTTATAACGAATTCGTTTGTGTATTTTCTTTTCTTCTCTCCCCACCATTATTACGAGCGCGCCCTATCTGTGGTCTTGCCGCCGTAACATTGGTCCATCTCCCCGAAATAAAAGCAAAGCGACCTAATTGCCAAATCGAAGGAATAAAATCGATGCACAAATAAATCAGAAATTAATCAGCACATGTGGAAAGCCTAAGAGCTTAGAAAATTATTTATAAAAATATTAAAATCAACCAGCAGTGAAAAAAGTTGGCCATCAAAACGAACGAGCAGCGTATACCAACTCGTCATCACACACATACATACAGTCCATTAGCATTAAAACATCATCAGCATATCAAACAGTCCACTCATCTACATCACATTATCACATCATCATCACAACATCAAACAGTCCACTAATCAACTCATCATACGATATCACGTCCATTTATCACATCAACAGTCCACATAACATCATACATTACCAAAACTTGTGTAAGGTAAGTGGTTGATTTTGGTGCACATTTTTTTATATATACGAACTCACGTATCGAGTGGATTTGTGATATCCATTTGCAAGTCAAAGCAAGTGGAAGTTCATTGTGTCACAACGCACACCTAGCGCCTTTTGATTATCGGCTAAGTCCCCCACCAGTGGTAAGACTTTTCCGACACAACTCAAGGCAGGCAGTCAGTGGATTTTTTTTTTTTCTTTTTTCTCCTTTTGCAACAAAATTATCACTGCACTGTGCAACCACACTCGGTTTTTATAGACAGTCTTTTCGGTTGTTGATTTTCGGCAACAATCTACATACACTCTCACTTGGTTGATGAACTTGCAGAGAAATACCACAATATTCACGCAGTCATAATATTCTGCAACCACAGGAAAATTTTTTTTCAAAAACATTTCACCTTCGTTGGGTGGCTTGTAGTCATTTTTGCTTAATTGCGACAATCAATAACATTGTTGCAAATCGCTCATTTGTGAATACACTTAATTCAGATTAATTCGAAGGCATTTGATATAGAGTATTTTTTCACCGAATTATATACATATAATCAATTGCGTTATCTTTGAACGGAAATCAGTTCTTAATCAGTTGCGAACTAAAATAATACCATAAAGCCAAAAATTAGCACTGCGTTGAGTGGCTAGTGGCTCATCACAATTGGTCACAAACACAATTTTATACTGATCGTTTACTATTACATAGCTGTATATTCTCAGCGTTTTTTATAATAAATAATTAAAAGTGTAATTTTCCACATTAAGTTGGATAAACAAAGTTATTGTCTTATTTATATTGGGAAAGATACCCTGGTTGGCTACTCGGCGATACTCATCAACGTTCACATAACACCTTTTGTATACACATTAAATCCTCGTCAGGATTTCTATCTGTGTTTCACTTTCACTTGTAAACACATTAAATCCACATAAGGATTTCTATTTGTGTTTCAAATCTCGAGGATTACACATCAGATCCACATCGGGATTACATCTGCGTTTTTTAAACTTTTTTTAGACACACCAAGTTTTCAGAAAATATTTCTATCTGTGTCCAACACACCCTTTAGACACATTAAATACCTGCAGACGAATTCTCTTCTCTGCATTGCATATCACTGTAGACACATTAAATCCTTTCAGGACTTCTATCCGTGCTTAATATCACTTTGCACCGACTAGAACCTCAGGATTTCTATCTGTGCTGCATATCACTACATTTATATCACTTTATACACACTAAATCCTCGTCAGGATTTCTATCTGTGTTTATTTCCATATCACTGCATACACATTAAATCCTCGTCAGGATTTCTATCTGTGCTGCATATCACTACATTTATATCATTTTATACACACTAAATCCTCGTCAGGATTTCTATCTGTGTTTATTTCCATATCACTGCATACACATTAAATCCTCGTCAGGATTTCTATCTGTGCTGCATATCACTACATTTATATCATTTTATACACACTAAATCCTCGTCAGGTTTTCTATTTGTGTTTATTTCCATATCACTGCATACACATTAAATCCTCGTCAGGATTTCTATCTGCGGCTTGCACAATCCTCGTGAGGATTTCTATAAGTGGTCCATATCATAATTTACATTTGATTAAATTTTTGCTTAGCACTATTCACATAAGATTGCTATCTGTGTTAACACATTCAATCAGAATTCGTGTGTTCCTAAAGCTTTTACTTATACAGCGCAATCACAGCAAAAACGAAAACACTCTTATAATTTTTTGTTGTGGTTGCATTTACACCAAAGCCACTAAGTCGTTTACCTCCGAGCTCGACACCTTCAAAGAGACAAAATATTCAAATTAATAAAATCAATGGAGACTTATATTAGATTGGCTGATTCCATAGTGGAGTTTGAACAAGAGTTCAACTCCACCCCGGCCGAATCCCGGAACAAGCACACCCTTGCACTACTGCAAGAGGAGCTAAGGGCACTATGGAAGAAGACCAAGTCCACATATGAAAGTCTTCTCAGCAATTCTGAACTGTCCAAGGACGAGCTCAGCTCATTAAGAAAGAAAAATAAAAGTTGCTTTGCATGCTACCTGCAATGCATGTCTGCTGTGGCGGCTGAAGCCGAAGCTATCACCCCACAGCCGGCGAAAGATGAAGCAAAGGAGGAAGACTCCTCGCGCCGTGGACATAAAATGCGGCTGCCGCCTTGTGACACCGATGTATTTAAAGGCGACTACCTCTCCTGGCCAGCTTTTCGAGATATGTTCACGGCGATATACATCCACAATACCGATCTGAAAGATGTCGAGAAATTATACTATTTGAAGCAAAAAACGCAAGGGGAGGCAAAAGAAATAGTGGGCAGGTGCTCATTAACAAACGAGGGTTTTGCAACCGCCTGGAAGAATCTAAGCGACAGGTACGAAAATAAACGTATCCTCGTCAACACACAATTAAAACTTTTATTTAATCTGACGGCAGTCGAGCAGGAGTGTGGAACATCAATTAAAAAATTGCAACGTGAGATCAACAATTGCATTTCTGCGCTACAATGTCATAATATTGACATCACAAATTGGGACGCAATTATAACTTACTTATGCTCCACAAAACTCCCTGAATCTACATTGGCTCTCTGGGAACAGACCGTAGAACGGAAGACAGATATCCCGAAATGGGAGGATATGGACAAATTCCTGTCCAATCGCTTCCAGACATTAGAGACGGTTTTCGATCTTAGGGGTAATAAAACAACAAAAACACCCAAAAGTCAGAGTTCGAATTCTAGGGAAAATTCTACGAAGCTTGGGGTTTACCAAGCAAGCGTACCAAAGTCGGCATGTAAGATGTGCAACAGTACAGAGCACAAATTACGGAATTGCCAAAAATTCCGTAGGTTGTCCACGTCAGGAAAAATTGAATTTATCAAAAACAATAGTTACTGTCTGAATTGTCTGTCGGGTGGACACACCGTGACACGATGCACTAGCCAATTCAATTGCAGCACGTGCCACGCGAGGCACAACACCTTGCTCCATCTTCCGACAGCACAGCCAAAGACAACTCCTCAGAGGTGGACTCAAAACGCCACCGACAACACACCTTCAACCTCACAGCAGGCTAGGGCAAGGATGGCGTCTGAAAAAAGACAAGATAATGCTAATAACGTCTCTTCGTGTCATGCTAACACCACTAAAGGGGTGTTATTAGGAACAGCACGTGTTAATATACACTATAATGGAGTGAAATTTTCCGCCCGAGCGCTGATAGACTCTGGGTCAGAATGCTCTTTCATAACAGAAAGACTAAAAAAGCGAATAAACCTTCCATCCAAACGTCTGCATGTGCAAGTGTCAGGAATAAATAATACCCCATCTGCACAGGTAAAGGAATCATGTGTGATTACGTTAGGTTCGCTCACAGACCCCTTAGTGAGCATCGATACAGTGGTCCTAGTCTTGCCCCAATTAACAGGGGACCTTCCGACTTGCCAAGTTAGCGCAACGACTCGACAAGCGTTTCCTGATCTGATTCTGGCGGATAAGAGGTTCTTCATTAATGAACCAGTCGACCTCATACTTGGAGGCGACATTTATCCCCAGATAATACTGAACGGTATAAGGAAGAATGTTCTAAATACGCTTCTCGCCCAAGAAACCGTCTTCGGTTGGATTCTAACTGGTCGTGCAGAAGTACCTCACCCAACTAATACACGGGTATATTTTTTTAATGAAATCAGCCTAGACAAGCAACTAACCGCTTTCTGGGAACTTGAAAACGTACCTAAGAAAAGGGCACTTAACGAAGATAATGCCTATTGCGAGGAACTTTTCAGACTTACAACAGAAAGAAATTCCGATGGCAAATATACTGTCGCCCTTCCTTTTAAACAGGATTTTCCCAACAACATCTCCTTAGGGCCTTCCCTAAACGGCGTCTGCTCCCAATTCTACCGGAATGAGACGCGCCTAGCCAAGACACCGGCCCTACAGACAGAGTACAATAGGGTACTAGCGGAATATGAGACATTGGGACATATGTCCAAAGTTCCAAAAATCATACCACCCCACGTGACCGATTGCTACTTCTTACCCCATCATGCGGTTATAAAAGAGGAAAGCACCACGACCAAAGTTCGTGTGGTGTTCAACGCTTCGTGTCCCACAGCCAATGGCACAAGCCTAAACGACGTACTTTATACAGGCCCAGTGCTTCAGGCCGACTTAACGATTCTACTCCTTCGATGGAGATTCTTTAAATATGTTTTTAATAGCGACATCGAAAAAATGTACCGGCAGATATTGGTAAAGCCAAACCAAACACAATTCCAGAGAATAGTTTTTCGCAACAATCCTAGTGACCCTATCAGCGTCTACGAATTAAAGACAGTCACCTTTGGAGTCAATTGTGCTCCTTATCTGGCGATAAGGACACTGCACCAACTAGCAGACGACGTTGAAACTTCATTACCCATTGCCGCAGATATCTTACGGACAGGTATGTACGTCGATGACGTTCTAGCCGGGGGACATAGCATCGAATCCACACTCAAAGCTCGCGATGAAATCACAGATGCATTACAGTCCGCTGGTTTTTCCCTCCGCAAATGGACGTCAAATTGCTCAAGAATACTTAAAGGAATACCCAAACCTCATCTGCTCAACGAAGACTTTTTGGAATTCGAGGACACGAGTACGGTCAAGACCCTAGGTATTCGATGGAACGCGCATGCGGATTATTTTTACTTCACGGCAAAACCAATTGAAAATCGGGATATGTTAACGAAAAGGACAATACTTTCTGCAATCGCTAAACTTTTCGATCCCCTAGGTTGGCTCGCCCCAGTCGTCATTGTTGCAAAAATCATTATGCAAGACATTTGGCTAGAGGGGACTGACTGGGACGAACCAGTGTCGGCAGGAACCCTAGACCGATGGCATAATTTTATGCAGGAATACCCCTCCATTAACGGAATTCGTATCCCACGTTGGGTGTATTTTACGCCAACCAACGACGTTGAAATACACGGCTTTTGCGACGCCTCGGAAAAAGCTTACGCCGCGACAGTCTTTTTACGAGCAAAGATAAAGGATGAGGTCTACGTTAACTTATTAATAGCAAAAACAAGAGTAGCACCCGTTAAAACAGTTTCATTACCCCGATTAGAGCTATGCGGTGCAGTGTTGCTGGCCAAAACCATCGAAGCAGTGCGTGAAAATCTGCATTTAGAAAATTTCAATCTACACCTATGGACAGACTCCACGATTGTTTTGGCGTGGATAAGAAAACCCCCTTGTTCTTGGTCAACCTTTGTCGCTCATCGAGTAACGAAAATAGTAGAAAAGGTAGGAAACAAATCCTGGCACCACGTAGAATCCGCATCCAATCCTGCCGACCTGGCTAGCCGAGGACTATCAGCGAAGGAGTTAGTCAACAACTCTTTGTGGTGGCAGGGACCTTCTTGGTTACAAGAAGATAAGACAGAATGGCCAATACAAGAAAAGGACTATCGGACTAACATAGAGGAAAAACGGGTGCAGGTTCATACAACTTCAAAAATAAAAGAGAAAGACGACATCCTCGAACGGTTTTCCAATTTGTCCAGGGCCTTGAGGGTCATATCGTATGTTCGAAGATTTATCCAAAGAACCAATCCTAAGACAAAATCTTCCTTTAAACCGGCATCGCACTTCATTTCACCCGATGAAATCCAGGCCACGACAAGTCAGTTAATAGCTTTCTACCAACGGAGGCACTATTCGGAGGAACTTTCGAGCTTAAATTCCGGGAAGCTCATCGGTTCAAAGAGTGAAATCCTCCCTCTTACCCCCCTTGTCGATGATAAGGGCATATTGAGGGTTGGCGGTCGTCTGTCAGGGGCCAAGGATCTTCCCTACAGTGAACGGCACCCGATCATTCTGCCGTATGACTGCCGGCTCACACGACTTCTTGCCCAGTTCATCCATAAAGACACCCTGCACGGGGAGAACCAACTTATGTTTCGTCGCCTACGCACACAATATTGGATCCCTAGGGTCAAAAATATGATCCGATCGGTCATACACAATTGCAAAACGTGCACAATATTCCGCAAGCGGACCCAAACCCAACTTATGGGAGACCTACCCTCAGAACGAACCACCTTTTCCCGGGCTTTCACCAATGCGGGAGTAGACTTTGCCGGACCATTTGACATCAAATCTTATAGTGGAAGAGGATGCCGCATGTCAAAGGGTTACGTCTGCCTCTTTGTTTGCTTTGCAACCAAGGCTATTCACTTGGAACCCACTAGTGACCTCGGCACTGCCGCATTCCTGGCAGCTTTCGACAGATTTGTTGCGCGGCGAGGATGTCCAAAGAACATCTACTCCGACAACGGAACCAATTTTGTCGGAGCCTCCAGAGCTCTCCGCTCAGAACTCAAAGCTTTCCTGGCGGACGCTCGCAACCAAACTCTATCTAAGTACAGTCACCAAAACCTGACATGGCATTTCATACCACCAGGAGCTCCTCACATGGGCGGGCTATGGGAGGCAGGGGTCAAAAGCTTCAAGAACCACTTCAAGAAGATCGCGTTGGATCACAAATTTACCCTTGAAGAGTTCAGCACACTACTTTGTCGAATCGAGTCCTGTCTCAATTCTCGACCGTTAAGCCCCTCCTCCAACGAGCCGTCTAATTTGGAGCCACTTACTCCAGGCCATTTCCTCGTTGGAGGCCACCTACTAGCGCCACCCGAGATCGACGTCAGCGAGAATCGCGCATCACTCGTCAATCGATGGGAAAAACTCAAGGCGCTGCATCAAACCTTCTGCAAACGGTGGAAAACGGAGTATCTCACCGAATTGCAGAAGCGCGTTAAGTGGAAGCATCCACAATCAAACCTCAAACAGGGAGACCTAGTCGTCATTAAGGAGGATAATCTGCCCCCCAACGAATGGAGACTAGGTCGGATAGCCACCCTTCATTATGGCCCCGATAACCGAGTTCGAGTCGTCGAACTGGATACGGCAAGGGGACAAACCACCAGACCAATCACGAAATTGGTCCTATTACCACCCTCCAGTGAGGTTGAGGGAGACTTGTAACTCCCAACCGCTCTAACAAACCCCGTAACCCCGCTCTCGTTCACCCCGAACGAGGCCAACCAATCCCCTAACCCAGCTCTCGTTCACCACGCACGAAGCCAACAGAAGCCTAAACCAGATAAACTATCTGTCACCGCATACCCCCCAAAAAAAAAAAAAAATCATATCACCACCAGAATATCCAGCGACTCAAAACATTCAAACATCATGCCCCAGGATGATTAAAAACGGTCAGATTCAAAGGTATTTTCGGTTCAAAAGTTAATTTATTTTCGAAAAAAAAAAAAAAATGTATCTTGAATGTGATTATGCTTAAATAATCATTCCTGATTCATATCTCAGACCAAATAAATTCTCCGATGAGATGTAAAACTTTAACACGTAGAATATTCATTAATCAGTCAATCAAGATAATAAGGGAAGATTCAGAAAGCTGAATGGAAAATGACTAAAAAATTGTTGACCATCTAACGTAAACATATTCGATTCGCATACGACTCCAAAAATGATTGAAAACTATATTCAGTTTTCGATCATCGAAGTATTCATATGGTTCAGTGGTTATCTCCTTTGTTCCATCGTACGAGAACCTACTATTTAGTCAGACAGATGCCCGCTCCGACGATTAAAAACGACGCGCTAAAACGCGCGACCACCGTGGTGTGATGATAGCCAGCTCCGCTTACCACACCGAATGCCCTGGGTTCACACCCCAACAAGCAACCTCGACATTTTAGAAATAAAGTTTTTCAATTAGAAGACAATTTTTCTAAGCGGGGTCGCCCCTCGGCAGTGTTTGGCAAGCGCTCCGGGTGTACTTCTGCCATGAAAAAGCTCTCAGTGAAAATTCATCTGCCCTGCATATGCCGTTCGGAGTCGGTATAAAAGATGTAGGTCCCGTCCGGCCAATTTGTAGGGAAAACCAAGAGGAACACTGACACTCATATTGCCTCATTTTGTGGTCTTTAATAACCAATCCAACTGATAAGTGAAAAAAGATTGCACAATTAAAACTCCCTTTAAGCTTACGGATTGCACAACAAGGTTATTTTTAAACTACCATTCTAAACATGTAAAGAAACGTTTACGAAACGAAAGCTTATTAAGCCCAAGACAACATTGGACATAATCTTAGTAACTCATGGGTCTGGATAACAGCCTCTCTACGCTCCCAAAGGGGATCTGAGACACGCCGTCAACACACTGAAACATTTAAGATCATGGAGTAATACGATGGCATGCTGGTATTACATATATCCTAAAAGTTTGTATATTGCTTCGTAATGTATTAGTCAAAATGCAGCGGTTCCTTAATCCAGAATTCAAATAAAAGTGAATCAATTGACGCTTGATTCCTCGTTAGCCTGGATGTAGACTCTTTACTTGTTATCTGGGTAACTAGTGACTTCCAAACGTGCTGTATTTGAATCCGGCATTGGAGTTGACCCAGAATCAACTAAACCATTTGGACGCGGCTCAATTGGTCACGTACCCAAATGGGCGACATTCGCAATTTTGGCTAACTCAACGTCGCTGTTAGATGCGAATATATTAGGGCAATCACTGCAGTGTGGACAAACAACCCATATTTTCCATAATATCCATAACATGCAGACCTGTCCTCCGACAAAATGTTAACCCCGCACGTACAGCCGAAAAGGCAACCCCTTGTGGCGTCGTAGACAGGATTGCACCTTCACACTTCACATCACGCATACATTCCATAACAGCAACATGTTCATCTGACGAAGGAACATCTCAATAACCAAGTAATCCGATCCATCCCACATTACATCGGTGGGACCTTGTTAAACCATCATAATTTTTTGGACCACATAACTGGATCACTGCGAGCCTTAACGGGAAGCCACTAGCCACGATGGCAAGCGGTTTGTGTTCATCTGTGTAATTTGTTAAATCACACCATTTTTTTCGTTGTAAACCAAACCATTTTCGTGCATTTGTTATTATTCTCTTTCTTAGGCAATGTTGAGGGTTGCCAGGCACATGCCCGTACACATACTCTAGCGCTTATGGTGTCATCACAGTCAATCATACCAGTGATGCAGCCTCTTCCCACCACACCACCTATCGCAAATGACAGTCGATTGAGTCCTGCACCAACAGAGTCTATTAAAGGATGCAGACTACCTTGTATGATTGGCTATAACATCATACCAACGCATGCAAGTGAACACATTAGATCTGGTTGGGAGTAAAAACTGAAAGGTTAAATAAAGAATGTTGAAAGCTCCCTTTTCCCTCAACCATACCATTTAATAAGCACCCAGAGAACAAAGGGAAACGCCTAAATGTCATTAGGACTAATCTCAATATGACGGATGGCTAACATATGTCCTTTCAAAAAGCCAATAGGAAGGTTTAGCCGGTTGAGATCGTCTAATTTAGACTGAAGGCTTCCCTTTGTTATCTCGGCCGCATACGAGGGGACTAGCACTGCACCGGTTAATTTATTTAATAAATCAGTTTTTTATTCATTGGCCTAAATAGGCGTCGTGTTTTCCTTGCATTAGAACTACATTATTACTACACTTATTTGGAAATCGGCCATATATCATGCATACCACATTCCTAATGTACACCAAATTTCACTCATGCGTGTAAAATGTTTTGTGGCATAAATACCTGTAGAAGATCCGTAGGATATAGAGCGATAATCGGCAGTAATGGCCACATATTGACCTTCCTACAGTTGTCTCGGCAAAGTGTCACAAAGTGTCATCGCACCCCCCTTGTAGCGTACCATATTCCGAATTGGATGCGCTTTCGACGAGGTTGATGGAAGCCCCCTCGGCCATTGCGCAAGTCACCAGCAGTACCACTGGCACCGGCTGCGTATTCAGGACATGCTCCGCAATTCAAGTTGTAAAGTGTTAGCCCATCTAAAACGGATGAAAGGGTTAGGTAAAAACACCACTATATGGGGCTCGAAATCAATTACCAGATTGGCACGCATGTTGTACGCGTACACCAAGTCGGATGGTTAGGGGAGCGACGCTCTAAAGATTTTGGCCGCTACATGAAAGTTAGTAGCTGAGCTTGCGTACTGAAGAGCTGATGGCAACAAGAGTCCAGCAGTTCTCAAACAACGGCGTGACCAACTAGAAAAGTATTTGGAGGAAATACTTGTCCCTTGTTTTTTACACTCAATGGCCGCGCTTCGGCTGAATCCGCTGATTTGGATGATAGATGCTACAGGACTTAGCAAATAAAGGAGTTCATCTGTCACCACTAAGTGAGCGTCGGTCATTTTTGACCGATCCCCCAGGGAAATTGTAGATATTCCCCAACAGGTACCTTGAAATAGAAATGAAAAGAAGAGAAATCAAATTAGTAAATCGGTAATAAGAATAATCAACATTCTTACCGGAACCACGCTCTGCCAATTCGTCAATTTATTTCCAAGATAGTATGTATCCATGAAGGAGTGTCATTGTGAATGAAATAGTATATATCCATGAATGAGTGCCATTGTGAACGACCCAAACACGGTTGCCACTCGATGACATTTGCTCTTGTCTTTTCTTACACCTTAAACACATTGCGCGCGATCCCAGGGGATAACAAGTCGGATCCGTGGGATTCAAAAAACTCCAGTGTTAGTACCCGAACAAAACTAACGAAATACGAAACACGAAAATACAGCCTAGGTCATTGAAAACAAACGAGTCAGTTTGTATTTCGATAGGTTTCTTCTGACAAATAAAACAGCCTAGTTCATTGAAAACAAACGAGTCAGTTCGTATTTTCGATAGGTTTCTTCTGACAAATAAACACTTTCTTTTAGTTTGGAAATTTGGTGCATTAGAACACTATCAAAGTCAACCTTCTTGTGAAGAGGGTGAACCACTCGGGACCGAAATAATTTTCGCGTGTTCGTTGCATTGTTCTTCCTGATTCAAAATGTTAATGCAAAAATAAAAAGTAAAACTTACACAAAAACAGGTCTAACTCGCGAATTTTGGGGGAATAGTGCCATCGCTTTCGTGAGAGCAATTGTTTTGGTGTTTTAACGTTTCGACAATTCCTCTAGCTTGAAATCCCAGCAGGAATAAAGTAGTGTCATCTATGATTTCGATGCTACAAACAGGGGAGAAATTAAACCCTTTAGAACAGACTATAAATTTAATGTCGCGTCAGGACTCAGACGCAAGCTGTCCCTAAATACTTCATGACATGACCATTATGCATCAATACATTGCAATGGGCAGCACCGCACAGCGGTCTCATTCCAACGATTGGAAGAGTGAACAGCTGACAGCTCTACAAATTGCCACACTCGTTAGCGTAGGCTACTCCCGCCAGGGTTGTGTTGGAATCAACAAACACACCACAATTTGTGATTCTCACACAACATGGCCCAAATCAACACAAAGAGTGTTCCCAGACAGCGAGTAAAGGCCTCTTTACATTTGTCGCACATTTGTATGCACGACGTCATTTGACTAGTCATTTTACCGGGATTCATAGGTTATATTCACAGCCACATTTGTATCGGCGTGGGTGAGTTTTGTGACCAAATTGTTGTAGGGCAACTACAAGGAGCCGTGAAAATACACGGGTAACTCGTGATACCATCTGCTACACAAATGTAGCGTATATTACCGCATATTGCCTGTATTAGGCAAACACCAAAAAATATAGTTTGTCCGAAGTCTATATTTAATAAATCTTAATTTCACTCCTTGATTGTTTCAACATCAGAACTTTCATTCTGATGAAAATATTTTCAACATTAAAGATAACCTTTACGCGTATCTCAATGCAATTTTACCCCAACCTAACAGTGGTTTCAATCACTACACGTCGTTATGTCGGCAGACTGATTTAATCATATTATTCATCCCGAGTACGCCAACCACAAGCTCAGCCTCTTAAGCTCCTTGTCTCCGCTCATAAGCCACCCAATCTAAGGGCATCTACGAATGTTCTACTAACAATTTGATATTCCAGAATGACTGGATTGTCCCACAAACGCACCAAGACGGAGGCACGCGGCAACACATTCAGCGCCCCCTGCCGGCTATGTCAAAAGTCGCACAGCATAAGGCTCTGCCCGATTTACCGGGGCATGACAAACATGGATCGACTAAAGACGATCATAGATTTGCGATATTGCACAAATTGCTTATCGCCATTCCACCAACGGAAGACATGTCCCAGCGAAGATCGCTGTCATCGGTGCAACGAGCAGCACCACACGTCAACACACCTCGACGACGTTCCACCACCGTCCCACGAGAGCGATGGCGAAGAGAGCTCCGACGGAGCCCTATCCATCCACGTCACGGAACAAACCCTGTGGTGGGAAGCGGACGTCGCCGAGGAAGAGGTCGAACGACGGGAAGATCCTACTTCAATGCTAGCCACGACACCACCGGGCGGTTCAGGACCACAACGTTTCCGACCGCTCCTACGGCATGAAAGGCCTTCAAACTTACAACGCGGGGATGGCGGGGAGACACGTCCTTTCCCCCCATCGCACCGCTCTGCCGGGCGGCGCCGTGGCGACGCGGAACCGCGTCCGTCCCGCTCGTCACGCCGCTCAATTGGCAGGGCGGCCCCGTATAATGCTCGTGCCCAAGTAACTACGCTCGCGCGCCAACCAACAACGCTCGCGCGCCAACCAACAACGCCAGCCGGCTTCAGAACGGGACGCCTCCGGGAGACTCCTCTAGCAACGACCATTACACGCGCATTCGTAGCCATAGCTCCAACGGCGGTCGTCCGGATAGCAGCAGGAGGGAAGCTCCACGCAGTACGCGCCCTTATCGATCCGTGCGCTCCCAATTCAATCATCGATGCAAATCTCGCGAAGGACCTCGGGTTAGAGCGAACGGGCACGTCCTATCACGTGAAGTGCACGCTTGTTCTGCGAGGGAAATACGGGGTAACGGGAGCAGTGACGACCCAGGCCACAGTGGTGTCGCGATATTCACGGCTTACTCCGACAGCAACTCTGGATCCATCGGTAGCCACGCCATTCCAATTTATGAAGCTGGCGGATCCATCTTTCCACCGGTCTACACCTGTCCGGCTCACACTAGGTGCCGACGTCTACGCCAGCCTAATGGTTAGCGGCACACCACCGTCGAACGTCGGCGGGCTGCTGACTCAAGCCACCATATTCGGGTTGGTAGTGTCTGGAGCCCACCAGCAATAATCGGGTATATGTCCATTCAATAAGTAAAGTGCACTAAAATCAACCCATGTCTATTTCGACTAACATCTCTTTATTCACAGGAATCCCACGGAGAAGCGTCTGGCGTCGGCGAATTATGTACCCTGGTCACACTATCTATCTGCCATATGCAGTTACAGCATGGCCTAAATTTAAGTTGAGATTCGTTAATTTTAAGTTGAGAATCGTTCTCGCGAGCCCTTGGGGACTTGGTTGTTGGGGCGTTGCGATCGTTTCGAAGTTGCTCGCCGCAAGGGGGCCGGCATGTTTAGGCCACAAGCCTAAATATGGCGGTGCACCCTCGTATTACTTAACTTTTTCTTTTCGTTGTCCTTTTACCTCACATCTTTCATTTATACATATCGGTTTATACCGATAACCGTTTACCCCGCCGGATAATAGTTAAGCCTAGGATTCGGCGGTGACCGCGAACAAAAGGTTTTTTACCTCTTTCACTTCTTTTGCGAACGTCTAAGAAACCGCCAGCAGCCAAGCCACCAAAGGTAAGCCCTTCAATTCTCTTTAACATTTAAAATTCATTTTTGCACTTCCGTCATCGGAAACATTGAATGTAAGTGGATTATCTTGCGTTGAATTTGCATTTCCATTTATTTTAATAAATATTATTGTTCACTTTTTTATAACGAATTCGTTTGTGTATTTTCTTTTCTTCTCTCCCCACCATTATTACGAGCGCGCCCTATCTGTGGTCTTGCCGCCGTAACACAAGCTGATTGCAACTTTTCTCATGAATTTTGACAGTACGAATATTTCTCAGAGTATTTTTGACATTACCGCCAACGAATTACACAAACAAATTACATGGAGTTTGTGTGTATGTCCGCTCGCTGTTACCACCTTACGGCTTCACCATGGCTATAGCATTGCCAGCACAATTCAAACATAAAGTATCACGTTTTTGTTAACGTTTTTAACGTTAACGAAAGCTTTTCGTTTCGGTTAAAAAGGAGATACAATTTATCTTGGTAATTTCTTTATAGATAATATTTCGAAGCGTTTCAACGGAAACGGGTGAAATTTTTTGATAAACGATTAGCTTAACGTTAAGGTGCATCCCTGATCACGATCTACAAGTAGTGTGCTTGCAAACGTTGATGTGCTTCTTGAAAAGATTAAACTTTTTCTAAATGTCTATGAAGTATTGGGTTATAGCGAGCGCTTAATTCAAGGATTCCTAGGAAGTTTCCGTTATTTTTTTGGCCGACTAAATTAATCTCTCCTCGTAAAGGTAATCCTCTTTCACCCAGAAATAGAATCGTGTCTAAAATGCGCTTTAGGATCTCTCGCCAATTTTTCGCTTCACTCGCTATCTCTTCCCTCAACATCATATCGGCAGTTGAGTCTTTTTCAATGCGTACTTCTAAATCACACCACTTTACGTAACATTGAATGTGATAGTAACTACTTTCATGTGACGGAAATTTAAGATACTACTTTTTCCAAAATTGTGCTTCAGAATATCCGTTAGGAGAACACATTTTTGAACGATTCAACGTATTTTTACTAAGAAGGCGACAGGGGAGGCAATAAAAAGCGCTTTTCGTTTGGCTCCAAACTAGCCAGTCACGTTGAATTTTTTCACCGTTAAACAAAATAGTAGACAGAAGAGAAAGTGGAAATGGCTCGCCCAACCGATCCCAAGCAAAAGTTGACGGCATTTTGGAATGACCTCAACGGAGGACTTCTTGCGGTTGTAAGAACTCAGCTTCGAGAGTACCAATATCGTAATCATACGAATGTTTAGCAACAAATTTCTAATTCAATTTTTCATTCGTATCCTATTTCACTGACGTAACAAATTTTTCACCAGTGGTGTCATTGTTTTCCTAGTTATCTAGCTCAACATTCTTATCATCTCTGAAATGAGAACTGAATGAAGTATTTTTCGGCTCACCTTGTATGTTGTTGCTAACTGGCTGTGTTGAAGAATTTTTAGGTTTTTCAGACTGACGAGGGCATGAGTTCTTGTCACTTGCAGGAGTCATAGAGCTTGAATTCGCATTCTGTTGAAAGTTGAACGCTTCCAGAGTTCGTTGTGCCTTTTGTGCTTTTGTAAGTGCTTCTGCTCGAGTGGAGCGGTCTTTTCGCTTTTGGGAACCGGACTTATGCGAATACATCTCTTCAACTAAAATTTTATGAGATTAAAGTCAATCTGGAAGGTTAGTACAGTCGATCTGATTATTTAGCCGGAAACTTTGCAGAAAACATTCAAACAGACAAAATAAAAAATTTCACTCACCTGTAATCAGAAAAACACTATGCAAACAGAAGAAATAACCACACACTTCAACTGTCACAACAACAGTGAGTGGTACTTGGTCATTTTGCGTGTCAGCTGTTCACTAGCCCATCGGTTGGCAATGTTGCCAGCTGCGAAAATTAGTTCATGGGCTAAGAGCGTGATAAAATTGAGAGTTATTGAGAGAGTCGAATATCTAGTCATCTTTGATTTTGATCTTCTCAATTTTCACCAAATTAGATACTTCAAAGCTATTTGCAATAACTTTTTTGATATATTTCTCAAAGACCATAATTCAAAAGAATCATTGGTAGAAGTATATGGAAAGCAGCAATATGTACACACATACATACATATGTATATATTTGCATGCTGCCAAATTTAAATGAACATTAACAGAATTAAAGCGAAAATATGCATGTCAGTATATACATACATATGTACATGATCGTTTAGTAAATTAAGAAGGAAACTTCTTTCTGAGCTTATAACATATGTATATTAAGATGTAAATACGTATGTGCGTGTTAATGCATTGCAGAATTATTATGCAACAGAATATCACTGAAATATATATATGTTCAATTCGTACATATGCATGCATATTCAAAGTTTCTTACTACAGTTGTAAAGGTACATATTAAATTTTTCCCAAATTTTGAGATTTGGACTAAAATCCGGGCCCCTAGAAACTCCGGGACCGGTGGGAATCCCACCCTTACCACCCCGCTCTCGGCGGGCCAGCCTATGGGTAATCCCCTCTCCCTAACCATAACCGACATAGTCAAGGATGACTTACTGAATGAGACTATGTCTGAACTTAAACAAAAACATAACATTAACATACAATTTATAGTCAAATACGTGGATGACATCCTTTCAATAATTAAAAGAAGCGATTTGAACATTATAATAGACACATTAAATAAATACCATAGCAAACTAAAATTCACTTCTGAAATAGAGCAAAACGGCAATATTCCCTTTCTAGACATAAGAATCCACAGAATGGAAAAGGAATTAGTATTAGATTGGTATACGAAACCAACGTCATCGGGCGCCTCATAAATTTTCTGTCAGCCCAACCGTTCAAATACAAAGTCAACACGGCATCCAACTTAATCGAAAAAGTACTAAATATTAGTCATAAACAATTTTGGAATGTCAACATAAATAAAATCCGTGAGATCTTAAAAACACAATAATTACCCGCATACCCTAATACAAAATCTTATACAGCAGAAGATAGCACAAATAGAAAACAAAAGTAGCAGATTCTCAACAACAAACACTGGAAGCCAAACGAAGAAGTTCTTCAGTGTGACTTACATACCAAAATTAACACAGAACTTCGGCTCTGATATACCATACAACAAAAATAACACATGCTTGGCTTATAAATCAAATCGAACTCTACAAAGTATTTTCACTAAAACAAAAAGCCCTATCCCCCTTTCACAACACAACAATATAGTATACGAAATACCATGTGAAGGAACCGAAAACGAAAAATGTAATAAAATATATATAGGTACAACAAAGCGCACCTTGAGTATTCGACTCAAAGAAAATGAGTTGGATATAAATAAAAAGAAAAATTATACAGCACTATCGCAACACACAACGGAAAGCGGACACTCTGTTGATCTGCGTAAAGTGAAAATATTGGACAAGGAAAGGCGGGAGAAAGTGAGATACACAACAGAAAGCTTAAGAATTATGCAAAATAGAGAGAGAACTGTTAATAGAAAGGAAGACACGGCTGACATCTCCGTCGCATATCTTTAATGTTTATAAAGTTTTTGTTTACATTTTCACATTCTTAGGTATTCACTGAACATAACCTTTCATACATATGTACATATGTAAACAAAACATACCAATTATGTTTTATGATCAAAGTCCAGTTTAATGACAAGTGTACTACATATTACTAGTCCCATTTTATACTTTTAATTTTCATGCATAACTTAGCTAGTTTATACTAAAGTTGTGCAATTTGTGACGCGTAATGTAATCTAGGGATACAGTTATATAAATCTTCTAAAATAAAGTCGCTAAATGCCATGTATGCACATAACATCACACAGAATACTACGATTTTAAAACGGTATTTTACATTTGAAAGCTTAGCTACGTGAGATGGCACAGTTAATATAATTTGAATATATATATTATGGGGGCGTGGCAAATTGCCAAAATGTAGCAAAAAATCATAAAATTTTTGTTTACACAGCTATAACTCATAAACGAATGGATGGATTTAAAAAATTCTACTTTTCAGTAAAAATTAGAAATAAGAAATATTTACCTTCGTTCTGCATAAAAAAAATACTTCATTCCTTTCTTATATCAGCCAAATTGTTTAAGCAAAAGTAACATTTTTACCAAAAAATGTGTTTGTGTGGTTGTTCGCTGTGAATTGTGCGCGCTAATTGCTTTTGAGTGAGGCATAATGCGACACATACATACGTACATATATATCATTCGCTGCGTTATTTTACTTCGGGCGTAGGTTTATAGGTATGTATGGATGTACATCACTACATAGTATAAAACAAAGCCGCTTTTTCTCTCCCTACGTCCCTTTGAATGTTTAAACCTTTAAAAATACGCAACGGATTTTGATGCACTTTTTTTTAGTAGATAAAGAGTGATTGAAGAGGAAGGAACGGATGAACATATTTTGTTGAAAATTGGTGGAAGGGTAGCTTAGATCCAGGAGACAGACATAGGATAATTTTTATCCCGTTCTGGCCAGGGTCTTGAAATCAAAAGGTGGACCTGGGTAATCCTGCGATATGTTTGTACAATATGGGTATCAAATAGAAGCTGTTTATGAGTACTTTGATACGGGGTATTTTTCGTACCCGCGGGTAACTAGGGTCTCGAGATATATGTGAAAACGAGAACGCGGGTACCCCTAGAATGTGTTTATAGAGCATGGATAACAAATGAAAGCTGTTGATGAGTGCTTCAGCACAGGGTAGTTTCCATACCTATTGGTGACTAGGGTCTCGAGATTGAGGCCAAAACGTGGACCCGGGTACCCCTAGAAAGTGATTATACAATATGGATAACAAATGAAAGCTGTTGATGAGTGCTTTAGTTCAGGGTAGTTTTCATACCAATTTGTGAAGGGTCTCGAGATATAGGCCAAAACGTGGATCACGGTAACACTAGGATGTGTTTTTACATTATGGTTATAAAATTCAAGGTGTTTATGAGTGCTTTAGTACAGAGTAATTTTTATACCGCTGGGTGACTAGGGTCTCAAGATATAGGCCAAAATCTGGACCCGGATACCCCTAGTATGTGTGTGTAATAGGGATATCAAATGCAAGCTGTTGCTGAGAGCTTTAAAGTAATTTTCATTGTGATATTCGATTTAGTCGCATCAACCTGGCAAAACTGATAAATATGCATGCGCAGCCGAAATAAAGACATTAATTAATAATACCCACATAACTATTTGCATACGTCCTATTCGATTTGCCTGCTAATAAGGGATGAAGAAGAATGGGAAAAACTTGAGAGAACATTAAAGATGGAAGGAGAAGGAGACTGAGAAAGAGATAGAGTGAGACGAACATAGAGATAAATGAAGCGAAAAGACGAAAAGAGGAGTGAATAAAAGGATTAAGAGAAAGAGGGTGGGGGGGGGGGGGGGAGCATAGGTAGACGGAAAAAGCTTATTAAAATTTATGTAGATAGACCAAATTTAGGACAGAACAAAGTCTGACGGACACTAGCGCCAAAACGTGGACCCGAGTAATCCTAGGATGTGTTTGTACATTATGGTCATCAAATGGAAGCTGTTGATGAATGCTATAGTATAGAGTATTTTTCATGCCGCTCCGTGATTAGGGTCTCGAGATATAGACCAAAACGTGGACCCGGATAACTTTAGGATGTGTTTGTACAATATGGGTAGCAAATGGGAGCTGTTGACGATTATAGATTACTTTTCTTGCCCCTCCGTGACTAGGGTCTCGAGATAAGCTTATATAAGGGAAATTCTTTATTAGTTGTTGGAATGGAGTATTTCCCAGGGAGAGAACAGTTGTAAAGGAAAAATCCGATTACGATAAAAAATTGCAAACATTAGTTAACGATATTTTCTTAGACCGTATTTTAAAACGTGATCCCACTAATAAATTGCAAGATAGGAATAAAGAGATTGTAGAAAAACTGTTCAAAAACCAAATGATAGATTTTAAAAAAAAATATAACCTAATGAGTAGAATTGCCAATGCGCCTAGATTGTATGGACTACCAAAAATCCACAAAGAAGGAATTCCACTTAGACCTATATGTTCGTCCACTAATTCTCCGTCATATAATTTGTGTAAATATGTTGTTAGTGTCCTGAAAAATATAACTAAGAGTCCAAATACAATGTTAAAGACGCGATTGAGTTCAAGAATAAGATTAAAAATACATATATTTATGATGATGAGAGTCTGGTATCGTTTGATGTTGTGTCCCTGTTGCCTAGTATCCCAGTAGAGCATGCCATAGAGATCATATCGTCCAAATGGGACCAATAAAATCCCACACAACCCTTACCAAAGAGCTATTTTTAAGTGTTGTACGCTTCTGTATAAAAGATAACAGATAATTTAAGTACAACAACAAAGTTTACGAACAACGCGCGAGTATGTCCATGGGCTCATCAGCCTCACCGGTAATAGCAGACATAGTAATGGAGGAATTACTATTGAAATTTGAGGAAGAATCACGGCACAAACCTCGTCTGCTCACAAAGTACGTTGACGATTTATTCGGTATTGTAAAAACCGATTCCGTTGAAGAAACGCTGGGCCTCTTGAACCCATTTCATAACTCAATAAAATTCACATCTGTAATGGAAAATGATGGGATATTGCCGTTTCTTGGCAAGGTAGTAATGAGAAATAACAACCACCTAACCTTTGACTGGTATAAAAATCCTACGGCTTCCGGAAGGTTAATAAGATTTAACTCGAAACATGATAGGAGTATAATTATAAACACTGGCAAACATTTTATCAGGCGAGTTCTCTCTATCAGCGATAGAATATATCACCGGAAATATGTAAGCATCATCAATAAAATACTTCAAAACAACGAGTTTCCGATCCACCTTATTAATGGTTATATCCACCAATTTTACGCTACGAATAAAAAAAAGAACAAAACACAAATAAAATATACAAGACTGTCGTATTTGTACCGAGTTTGTCTAATCGAATAAAACATTCAAACATATATGACAAGGAAAAACTTCAAATCGCGTTCCAGTATAAGAATACCCAATAAAAAATATACAGCAATACAAAAAGCAAAATCGAAAAATACGAGAAATCCGACATAATATACAAAATTAAATTTTTGTTGTAATATCGCGATTCGAACCCGCGATCTTACAAATCAGTAGGCCGATATAACAACAAAAATTGTTAATACATCCCAGAGCACGGGGAAAAAGTGTCAATAAAATATGACACTATGGCAGCATTGCCAACAAACAAGTCCAATTTTCACATTCATTCTGCACCAGATGTCGCAGTGTTGTGAATATCAATTGGCAAGAACCAGAATAGAAGTAGGATTAATGAAGACAAACAAAAAACCGCTGTGATGGCTGAATGGTTAGAGCAGCGGCGCCTAAACGTTGCCGATGAAGGAATTTAGCAGTTCCCGAAATGGATCTATACAACGAGCTTTGGCAGTTGTCTAAAAATTTTTTCTTTCTTCTATTCTAATTTAATAATTTTTTCAATTAAGAAAAAATTTATCATAACAATAATAATGATAAAATAATTATTGTTAGGCCTTGAGCTCGATTCGAACCCGCAATCTTACAAAATTAAATGTAATGGCGACGGGTCCCACTGATGCAACAAAGTATATGTGGGTACTAATAAATCAAAACTAAAGACAAGGATTTCCGCTCACAAATCGAACATCAAAAACCTCGACCACTCTAATGACAACAGAACGGCTTTATCGCATCATTGCAAGACCACGGGATAATCTCCGTACTTGGAGAATGTTACAATAATTCAAGAAAAAAAAACAATATTCCAAGTGGTACACTCTCGAAATGCTACATATTATCAATACACCTAATGACACACGCATGCATTTTAAAAGCGACACCGACAACAACGCTCACGCATACAGGCATTTGGTAATGAAGAGAAGCTAGCAACAATAATGCTGAGGGTGTCAAATAAGTTAATATATATGTTGTTGTTAGCAGATATTATGTTTATTATTACTGTTTATTATTTGTCTACATCTTTGTTTTCTGTTTATGATATTCTCTGTTTTTTACTGAAATTTTAAACTAGTCGACAAGGTGCATTCGCAAGTATAAGTGTTAGATTATGTTTGTGCATTTATGGTTTTTTTTAGAAAAATGTATTTTTTACAGCCCTGAAGATGATTTCTAATTGAAATGCAAATATCGAAAAAATAAATAAATGCAACATATATGGTATAATTCATATAATAATTTTTATTACTCATATATATGTGTGCTCTAGAGCTCGGAAATTCTTCTTAATATGATTTTTGATTTATGATTAATAATATTTGTAAAATTGATTTTATTTCAAGTGGGCAGTACCACGCCCATTTTAAAAAATTGTTTTCAAATTTTTATCAAGAGTCGCAATACAAGCCCACACGTCAAATTTCAACATTCTAGGTGTATTATTTACTAAATAATCAGGTTTTTTGTGTTTTCCAAAAGGTTATATATTAAAAGTGGACGTGGTTATCATCCGATTTCGCGCATTTTCAACACCAATCTGTTTTGGGTCCAGATAAGATCGTGTACCGAATTTGGTGAAGATACCTCAATATTTATTTATTTATTTATTTATTTAAATTAAGTCCACAGTACAGGATACCTTACAGACTAGAATAATGTAAAATAATCTCGCGCAAATGAGAAGAAGTATGTATTGTAATTGATTGTAATATCTTATAGACAAATTTAATTTAGAATTCTTACAAAATCCGATTTTGATAGTGCAAAGTCAAGTTTAGTTGATGAAGAGAACAGAGCATTTAATTCTCTTAGTGCACGAGCAGTAGGCGCATTGCTAGCATATGTTGTTCTAAAGTCTTCCAAATAAAAAGGGTAGAACTTACGAAGATTTCTCTGAGGAATATTAAAACTAATCCGCTCAAGTAACATTGGGCAATCAATAATGCCATTAATAACATTGAAAGCAAAGGAAAGCGAGAGAACTTTCCTTCGTTTGTCCAGCGAATCCAAATTAATTAGCAAACGCCGAAGAATCGTAGGGCGGGACAGCCTCCTCAAACCTTAAGGGACGCAGAGCGTGTTTTAGAAAAACCTTTTGAACTCGTTCAATTCTACTTATCGAGAGTTGATCATATGGTCTCCAAATGAAAACAGCATACTCTAAGTGTGATCGAAAAAAGAGAGGTAAATAGTTGCTTAAACGTATAGGGATCAGAAAACTCCGTGGAGTTGCGACGAATGAAGCCGAGAACGGAATACGATTTTGAGAGTATTAAGTTTATGTGGCCGTTGAAAGTAAGCTTAACATCAAATACCACTCCCAAGTACTTAAACTCTGTTACATTTTGCAGCACATCATTAGCAATCTGATACGATGTATCGAGGAAGCTTAGACGCCTGCAATATGTCAAATGAAAACATTTCTTTATGTTAAGGGAGAGGCGTGACTTCTCACACCATCTATGAAGATTATCCAAATCGGTCTGCAGATTAAAGGCATCTGATGTGTCACGAACATTCGAAAAAATTTTTAAATCGTCAGCATAGAGCAAAGTGCTGCGAAAAGCATTCACTAATGTCATTAACAAAGATTATAAAAAGGAGCGGACCTAGAATGCTTCCTTGAGGAACGCCTGAAGTGGCAACAAAAGGGTTCGAGAGTGCACCATCAATGGTAACTACGCAACTTCTACCGCTTAGGTATGATTTGAGCCATAATAAAAAGATGAATGGAATCCAAGGCATACCAATTTATGTAATAGAATCGTATGAGAGACTTTATCAAACGCCTTTGAAAAATCCGTGTAAATGCAATCAACCTGGAGTCCTGCCGAAAACGAAAAAATACAGAATTCGGTAAAACCGCTAAATTAGAGGCCATTGAACGACCCTGCACAAATCCATGTTGATTGGGATTTATCATAGCCTTGACAGTAAAATATATTTTTTCTTTAACAATCCATTCAAGCAACTTCGAGATGCTTGAGAGCTTGGATATTGACCGATAGTTCCGAACGTCGCTTTTTCTCCCACTTTTGAAAAGAGGTGTGATTGTAGCTAGTTTCCAATCGTTCAGAAATGTCCCTGAAGAAAGGGATTTATTAAATATAATCTCCAATGGAGTAACTAATGCTGGACAGTTTTTGAGGAACATTGCTGACATTCCATCACAATCTCTCTGAGAAGAAGACTTGAGACAAGCTAAACCCTCCGTAATATCGTTAGCGGTAATTTGAAGCGTATCGAAATTAATAAATGGCGGAATATCGCCAGAGAAATTAGTAGACTCTCCAACATCAGACACGTAATTTGACTTAAAAAAGTCAGCAAACAGATTTGCTGCTTCATATGGGGTAGTAGCGAAGTTATTATCGTACTCAACCGACGTGGGAATGCTTGAGGCCGCCTTTTTGGATTTCACGAAGTTCCAAAATTTCTTCGAATTAGATTTAATATTTCTCTCCGTACTACTTAAATAGTTTTTGTACAACTTGTTATTCAGAGACTTGAATTTCTTCTGAAAATGGCGGTATTTAACAAAATATGCTGAAATACGAAGTGCTTTATATTTCCTAAGAAACTTGTTTTTGAGATTTTTTAATCGTTTCAGGTACGTGTTACTCCATGGTGATTTGCAACCTCGCTTCCTCTTTAAAGATTTATTATTGAGACAAAATTCATTCATTATTCGTTTGAACTTAGAGAAACAATTGTTAACGTCAAGGCTCCGCCCAGTCGAATTCTAGAAGAGAATTGTTTAAACTTAGATAATCACAAGAGGTGAAATTAAAGCTACTGTATCAGTATGAGATAACGGTAAAAATTCGTTAAAAATATCTTAATTTCAAGAGCGGCATGATGAATTCGTTCAGCCGATATAGGAGACACACACTTAGATACGACAGAATTAACATTCTCGGAAACAAAGGTATGATCTAAGAGTTTATTAAGTTGATTAAAAATTCCATTAATTTGCTTCAAATTTATACTCAGAATACTATCAATAAAATATGATTCGTAGTGAGTAGTTATACTGTTAGCTAAAAGGCTTGAATTTGCATAACCACCATACCTGATAATATTGCTAAGATTAAAATCGCCCAAAACGCATAAGTGATTGTCACCCAAATTACCAAAAGCTAGACTAGTAACATTATCCACATGCGCTTTATATAAATCCACGTTACTCCCTGGTGGTATGTACGAGGCAATCAGATACAAGCAGCCGTTTGTCTCAGCTCCGTTTATGCATACACATAATTGATCAAGCAGTGAGTCATTATTCGCGAGTTCAACAGAATATGCGCGAAATACTCTTCTCACCGCCACTAGAACACCGCCACCTCTTAAGCAACCCGTCTTGACAGCGTCAAGGTCTTTACGAAACACGTCGTAAAGTTGCGTATCGAAAAACTCACTGTTGTAGAAATCAGAGTTTAGCCATGTTTCAACTATGA
The DNA here is from genome assembly GCF_040869045.1 of Eurosta solidaginis. Lineage (NCBI taxonomy): Eukaryota > Metazoa > Arthropoda > Insecta > Diptera > Tephritidae > Eurosta > Eurosta solidaginis. The sequence goes on from NC_090324.1 coordinate 18,635,405, forward strand.
CAATTATATCGAACAACTCTTCTGCACTGAAATGAAAGTAGATACTGAGGGCACTGTTAAAATCACGAGAAACACTCTTATCTAGTGTCACGTTTCGTGGTTTTGAACGGCTTGTTTCCGAAAAGAATGAAATGGCTTCACTTTCACATTAGCCGGCCAAAGAGATGGTTGTAGGATACTTTGGAGGTTAGTTGAGGGAATACCCAATTTAAAATTCACACGCCTGTGCTTGCCTACTGGGTCATCTTTTTTAAGCAGCGCAAAACAATGGATAGCATTAGTATCGATGTTGGCATGTTTTGCTACATAACCTTTAATGTCAGCGGCTGTAACACTAGGCGCAAACGAAGACAAATGTACCCACTTGTTACGAACAGCAACGCTTAGTTCTTTGTGGTCACTCGAACCAACAACAACTACTTGTTTATGCTTTTTGTTCACGTTGTTTTTTCGACTTTACTGCTGTCCAACCAGTGTTGTTGACATTGAAATTAGCTGAATTCGAAGTAGAAGAAGTCGTAGCAACAGTAAGATCACGAGAGACAAATTCATTATCGGATGCAGCAACAACTTCAATATCGCTATTATTGTGTTGTTTATGCCTTTTGTTCACGTTGTTTTTTTTCGACTTTACTGCTGTCCAACCAGTGTTGTTGACATTGAAATTAGCTGAATTCGAACAAGAAGTCGTAGCAGCAGTAGGATCACGAGAAACAAATTCATTATCGGATGCAGCAACAACTTCAATATCGCTATTATTGTCGGTAAACTGAGAGAGAGCATCCACACGAACATCAGAAACATAAGGAGTTGAGGGAGTAGAAATCGAAATCAAAGGCAATGAATTACGGTCATCGGCCTTTGTGTTAGATCGTAGGCCTCGCTTCTTATTGTTTGCACTGCTTTGTTTAGCTTCGCCGTTATCAGCAGCTTTGTTGTTTGATTTGCTGGATTGATTTTGTATAGATTTACCGACACTGTTGGTGGCCGCACTTGTAGCACTTTGTTTTTTAAAATGTGTTTGATTTTCTTGACCACTAAATTCGTTTTGAATTTCGCTTAAAGAGCGCACTGCATTTCGAAGTTTAAGTAAATAAGATGAAATAGGCAAATCAATGCACGTATCACATCTGAATAAGATATTTTTGCAACAGTTTATAAGCTTAGCCGAGCTTGTGTTTATATTAGAGCACTTTAAATGCAGAGTATGCGAGCAAATGCCACAGCATAAAAATTCACCCGTGGCACACTCAGAGTTACATTTAGCACACAAAGACATAGCGCACTATTAAAAGAACAAAAAAAAAAATTAAAAGAAATTAAAAGAACGGAGCAGCACAAAAACACGTCTACTCTCGTCAACGTCTACTTGCGTATATATCATGTTAAGGGTCTGACGTACGGACGGGCATGGTTCAATCAAATTTTTTTATGCTGATAATTTTGATATATGGATGTCTATATCTATCTCGATTCCTTTATACCTGCACAACCAACCGTTATCCAATCAAAGTTATAACATCCTGTGTACAAGCACAGCTGGGTATAAAAAACGGTCATACTATAAGAAATTAAATAAAAAATACTGTAACGAATTTAGAGAAACTCCGCTTAGTTTACACCTTCTGCAAATGTTCGAATCGCTAAATTGTCGAATAAATAACTCCATTATTCAGTAATGCAAAATGGTCTTTATTAGATTAATTTGGGAGTAGTACAAGTATACTTCACAATTATACCTCACTTCGCAACTGATAGCGAAAGCAAACTGCTTACTGACTACTCAGCTTTTGCTTTTATACTCTCTGTTGTCTCATCCACCCATTTCTCCTAAGGTCTAGTAACTTCGCGAACTTCATGCTTGGTTACCAGCCATATATGTACACGTATATTTGTAGTTTATAGTCTCTCGCATAGCCATATGCGTGTGATTATGTGAGTACTACTTCGGCTGATGATTACATGTGTTTATGAGTATGGCTCCGTTGCCTTGTATGTATGTGTATGTATGTGTTTTCTGTTTTGTTTGTTGATAATTTAGTTTATTGTTCTGTAAATTGAATTGAATTATGTATGCATATTTGGTGAAATTTTCGTTTAAAACATTTTATTATTACAATATTTCTGGTTTTTTCGTTCGGTGCAAAGATAAGCAAATTTTTTGGCGTTCCAACTCTATAGCAAGCAACATATAGCTGGCCATGGGAAAAGCACGGACTCTCTAAATTTAATCCTGCAACAGTAAGCGATCGTCCTTGTGCTTTGTTGATTGTAATTGCAAACGCAAGGCGTACAGGAAACTGTAAGAGCTTAAAATTGCGTGGCAAAACTGTAGGAATCATTGGGATCCGTGGAATGAGCACATCTTCACCTTCGCTTTTACCGCTGATGGTTGTTGCTTCGATTACATTCGGCATTAATTTCTTAACGCAAAGTCTGGTTCCATTGCACAATTTTGGTGGGTCCGAAGAAGCATGATTGGTGAGCCAATTTTCAAAGTTAATATATGTGCAGGCATTCCTGGTGGTTCTAAAGAGTTTAGAAATTCATTTGGATAATTCAAAATTTGATCTTCATCTGTAACTGTGTCGATCGATTTATATTTGGAATTTGGTTTTGAATGCGATCATTGATTTTGATAATATGATCATTTTTAGGAGCTAAGATTGCTCGTTCGCATAGCCAAAAAAAAACTTAAATTTAAAATTCGTTATTCTGAAATATGAAAAACTTTCGTCTCGATCGAAGGAACCTATAGCCGAAATTTGAAGATGATTGAAGTGTGGGAAATACGTTTCCATAGGGACACACACACAGACCTTGATTCCTATAGTAGATGTAGATAGACTGAAGCTATCAAATTTTTTTAACGGCGGCAGATTACTAAACGTCCAAAAGGAATAACACCCAAACTCAACAATGCAGTCAAACTTTAGGTGTTAAAATAACTTAAGTTTGTACGGCAGCCATAGTTCTGAAGAATCCCATTTGTAGGGAAGGTGCCAATTCCACATTTTACTGGAGGTGTTAGGACTTAACGTCATGTAGCTCCTTACCATTTTTCATTATCGTACCATTACTACAACCAGAGATATGCAGTATGATATATTCCATTTGTATGGGAGGTGCCACGCCCCCTTTTTCCCAATCCCATATTTCCTTGGTGGTGTTAGGGATTGACCTCATATAACTTCTTACTGAATTTCAATGTTCTGCGATGTATACCCTCAGAGTTATGCAGTACCAAAGATTCCATTTGTATGGGAGGTGCCACGCCCCTTTTATATATCGAAATTATTTTTGGCCTAAAACTTTCGAAGGAACCTACAGCCAAAATTTGGTGATGATTGAGGTGTGGGAAATACGTTTCCATAGGTAACACACAGACACACAGAATTTGATTTATATATATATATATTGTGAAAAACCCCATTTGTAGGGAAGGTACCACACCCCTTTTTCCCCAATTCCACATTTCACTGGAAGTGTTAGGACTTACCGTCATATAGCTCCATACCAATTTTCATTATCCTACCATTACTACATCCAAAGATATGCAGTATGATATATTCCATTTGTATGGGAGGTGCCACGTCTTTTTATATATCGAACTTATTTTTAGCCTAAAACCTTCGTATTGATCGAAGGAACCTACAGCCAAAATTTGGTGATGATTGAAGTGTGGGAAATACGTTTCCATAGGTAACACACAGACACACAAAATTAGATTTTTTTCTTATAACTTTAAACGAGCAATTCTTGTTTGTTTGTATAGCCGAACGATCTAGGGAACGGCTCAACCGTTTTAAATGAAATTTGGCACAGAGATAATTTATCATCTTCTAAGACTTTCTACCTAGGTGTTGCCACTCAGAAAGTTTCGCAAGGTTGCCACCTTTTCGAAATAAAAAAAAATTGGATAAGATATGCCGATATGGGTATCAAACGAAAGGTATTTCACTCCGCATTACAATAGAGACATTTTTGCGTAGGTTTGCCATTTAGGGTTGCCACCTATTCGAAATTAAAAAAAATTTCATGAGATATGCCGATATGGGTATCAAGGGAGCCGCGATTTAGAGGTATTATGACATTTTTTTTAATTCAGGAGAGTCTTTAGTTGTTCCATGTGCAATTTTTAAGCCGAATTTCCAAAGCAACGAAAATCTGCATTTCGTTTTAATATTACATTAAAGTGTGAAAAATAAAAATCTATATATATAAAAAGAAACGCTAAAATGTGTGTTAGTTGGTCGCCGGCGTTTGAAGAGATGTGTCGGTCGATTTTGTTCAAACTTTCACACAAGTTGCGTAAACCTCACGCGGTGGTTTCTACATGTTTGGTTGCGATCGACGTACAGGGTCTCGAGATATAGGCCGAAACGTGGACCCGAGTACCCCTAGAATGTGTTTATAGAATATGGATAACAAATCAAAGCTGCAGATGAGTGCTTTAGTACAGAGTAATTTTCATACCCCTGGGTGACTAGGGTCTCGAGATATAGGCCAAAACGTGGGACAGTGAATGCGTAGACAGTGTTTATACAATACTAGCTTTACCAGGCGCACCTTGTAACGCCCGAGATGGAATGGATGTTGCGTTATTTTTTCTGTTTTGTTTGTTGATAATTTAATTTATTGTTCTGTAAATTGAATTGAACGCATATTTGGTGAAATTTTCTGTTAAAACATTTTATTCTTGTATCTTATTGTATCTTATCTTATATTATTGTATTGCTTTTACCGCTGATGATTGTTGCTTTGATTACATTCCGAAGAAGCATGACTGGTGAGCCAATTTTCAAAGTTGATATGTGCGCAGGCATTCCTTTTGGTTCTAAGGAGTATAGAAATTCATTTGCATAATTCACAATTTTATCTTCATCTGTAACTGTGTCGATCGATTTATATTTCGTCGCTTCACCAGAAAATTGATTTTTAAAGCGATCATTGATTTTGTTAACATAATCATTTTTGGGAGCTAAGATAGTTCTTTCGCATAGCCAAAAAACAAAAACATTTAAATTTAAAATTCTTAATTCTGAAATATGAAAAACTTTAGTCTTGATCGAAGGAACCTCGAGCCAAAATTTTGTGCTGATCACGTTTGATTTGAACACGTTTTGATAGGGAACACACACACAGCATTTGATTTTTATAGAACATGTAGATAGACTGAAGCTAAACAATTTTTTTAACAGCGGCAGATTACTAAACGTCCAAAAGGCATAACAGCTAAACTCAACAATGCAGTCAAACTTTAGGTGTTAAAATAACTTAAGTTTGTACGCCAGCCATAGTTTTTCCCCATTCCACATTTTACTGGAGGTTACAGGACTTAACGTCACATAGCTCCTTACCAATTTTAATTATCCTACCATTACGACATCCAGATATATACAGTATAATATATTCCATTTGTATGGGAGGTGCCACGCCCCCTTTTTCCCAATTCCATATTTTCTTGGTGGTGTTAAGGATTGACCTCAAATAACAAATTTACGAACAACGCGCGAGTATGTCCATGGGCTCATCAGCCTCACCGGTAATAGCAGACATAGTAATGGAGGAATTACTATTGAAATTTGAGGAAGAATCACGGCACAAACCTCGTCTGCTCACAAAGTACGTTGACGATTTATTCGGTATTGTAAAAACCGATTCCGTTGAAGAAACGCTGGGCCTCTTGAACCCATTTCATAACTCAATAAAATTCACATCTGTAATGGAAAATGATGGGATATTGCCGTTTCTTGGCAAGGTAGTAATGAGAAATAACAACCACCTAACCTTTGACTGGTATAAAAATCCTACGGCTTCCGGAAGGTTAATAAGATTTAACTCGAAACATGATAGGAGTATAATTATAAACACTGGCAAACATTTTATCAGGCGAGTTCTCTCTATCAGCGATAGAATATATCACCGGAAATATGTAAGCATCATCAATAAAATACTTCAAAACAACGAGTTTCCGATCCACCTTATTAATGGTTATATCCACCAATTTTACGCTACGAATAAAAAAAAGAACAAAACACAAATAAAATATACAAGACTGTCGTATTTGTACCGAGTTTGTCTAATCGAATAAAACATTCAAACATATATGACAAGGAAAAACTTCAAATCGCGTTCCAGTATAAGAATACCCAATAAAAAATATACAGCAATACAAAAAGCAAAATCGAAAAATACGAGAAATCCGACATAATATACAAAATTAAATTTTTGTTGTAATATCGCGATTCGAACCCGCGATCTTACAAATCAGTAGGCCGATATAACAACAAAAATTGTTAATACATCCCAGAGCACGGGGAAAAAGTGTCAATAAAATATGACACTATGGCAGCATTGCCAACAAACAAGTCCAATTTTCACATTCATTCTGCACCAGATGTCGCAGTGTTGTGAATATCAATTGGCAAGAACCAGAATAGAAGTAGGATTAATGAAGACAAACAAAAAACCGCTGTGATGGCTGAATGGTTAGAGCAGCGGCGCCTAAACGTTGCCGATGAAGGAATTTAGCAGTTCCCGAAATGGATCTATACAACGAGCTTTGGCAGTTGTCTAAAAATTTTTTCTTTCTTCTATTCTAATTTAATAATTTTTTCAATTAAGAAAAAATTTATCATAACAATAATAATGATAAAATAATTATTGTTAGGCCTTGAGCTCGATTCGAACCCGCAATCTTACAAAATTAAATGTAATGGCGACGGGTCCCACTGATGCAACAAAGTATATGTGGGTACTAATAAATCAAAACTAAAGACAAGGATTTCCGCTCACAAATCGAACATCAAAAACCTCGACCACTCTAATGACAACAGAACGGCTTTATCGCATCATTGCAAGACCACGGGATAATCTCCGTACTTGGAGAATGTTACAATAATTCAAGAAAAAAAAACAATATTCCAAGTGGTACACTCTCGAAATGCTACATATTATCAATACACCTAATGACACACGCATGCATTTTAAAAGCGACACCGACAACAACGCTCACGCATACAGGCATTTGGTAATGAAGAGAAGCTAGCAACAATAATGCTGAGGGTGTCAAATAAGTTAATATATATGTTGTTGTTAGCAGATATTATGTTTATTATTACTGTTTATTATTTGTCTACATCTTTGTTTTCTGTTTATGATATTCTCTGTTTTTTACTGAAATTTTAAACTAGTCGACAAGGTGCATTCGCAAGTATAAGTGTTAGATTATGTTTGTGCATTTATGGTTTTTTTTAGAAAAATGTATTTTTTACAGCCCTGAAGATGATTTCTAATTGAAATGCAAATATCGAAAAAATAAATAAATGCAACATATATGGTATAATTCATATAATAATTTTTATTACTCATATATATGTGTGCTCTAGAGCTCGGAAATTCTTCTTAATATGATTTTTGATTTATGATTAATAATATTTGTAAAATTGATTTTATTTCAAGTGGGCAGTACCACGCCCATTTTAAAAAATTGTTTTCAAATTTTTATCAAGAGTCGCAATACAAGCCCACACGTCAAATTTCAACATTCTAGGTGTATTATTTACTAAATAATCAGGTTTTTTGTGTTTTCCAAAAGGTTATATATTAAAAGTGGACGTGGTTATCATCCGATTTCGCGCATTTTCAACACCAATCTGTTTTGGGTCCAGATAAGATCGTGTACCGAATTTGGTGAAGATACCTCAATATTTATTTATTTATTTATTTATTTAAATTAAGTCCACAGTACAGGATACCTTACAGACTAGAATAATGTAAAATAATCTCGCGCAAATGAGAAGAAGTATGTATTGTAATTGATTGTAATATCTTATAGACAAATTTAATTTAGAATTCTTACAAAATCCGATTTTGATAGTGCAAAGTCAAGTTTAGTTGATGAAGAGAACAGAGCATTTAATTCTCTTAGTGCACGAGCAGTAGGCGCATTGCTAGCATATGTTGTTCTAAAGTCTTCCAAATAAAAAGGGTAGAACTTACGAAGATTTCTCTGAGGAATATTAAAACTAATCCGCTCAAGTAACATTGGGCAATCAATAATGCCATTAATAACATTGAAAGCAAAGGAAAGCGAGAGAACTTTCCTTCGTTTGTCCAGCGAATCCAAATTAATTAGCAAACGCCGAAGAATCGTAGGGCGGGACAGCCTCCTCAAACCTTAAGGGACGCAGAGCGTGTTTTAGAAAAACCTTTTGAACTCGTTCAATTCTACTTATCGAGAGTTGATCATATGGTCTCCAAATGAAAACAGCATACTCTAAGTGTGATCGAAAAAAGAGAGGTAAATAGTTGCTTAAACGTATAGGGATCAGAAAACTCCGTGGAGTTGCGACGAATGAAGCCGAGAACGGAATACGATTTTGAGAGTATTAAGTTTATGTGGCCGTTGAAAGTAAGCTTAACATCAAATACCACTCCCAAGTACTTAAACTCTGTTACATTTTGCAGCACATCATTAGCAATCTGATACGATGTATCGAGGAAGCTTAGACGCCTGCAATATGTCAAATGAAAACATTTCTTTATGTTAAGGGAGAGGCGTGACTTCTCACACCATCTATGAAGATTATCCAAATCGGTCTGCAGATTAAAGGCATCTGATGTGTCACGAACATTCGAAAAAATTTTTAAATCGTCAGCATAGAGCAAAGTGCTGCGAAAAGCATTCACTAATGTCATTAACAAAGATTATAAAAAGGAGCGGACCTAGAATGCTTCCTTGAGGAACGCCTGAAGTGGCAACAAAAGGGTTCGAGAGTGCACCATCAATGGTAACTACGCAACTTCTACCGCTTAGGTATGATTTGAGCCATAATAAAAAGATGAATGGAATCCAAGGCATACCAATTTATGTAATAGAATCGTATGAGAGACTTTATCAAACGCCTTTGAAAAATCCGTGTAAATGCAATCAACCTGGAGTCCTGCCGAAAACGAAAAAATACAGAATTCGGTAAAACCGCTAAATTAGAGGCCATTGAACGACCCTGCACAAATCCATGTTGATTGGGATTTATCATAGCCTTGACAGTAAAATATATTTTTTCTTTAACAATCCATTCAAGCAACTTCGAGATGCTTGAGAGCTTGGATATTGACCGATAGTTCCGAACGTCGCTTTTTCTCCCACTTTTGAAAAGAGGTGTGATTGTAGCTAGTTTCCAATCGTTCAGAAATGTCCCTGAAGAAAGGGATTTATTAAATATAATCTCCAATGGAGTAACTAATGCTGGACAGTTTTTGAGGAACATTGCTGACATTCCATCACAATCTCTCTGAGAAGAAGACTTGAGACAAGCTAAACCCTCCGTAATATCGTTAGCGGTAATTTGAAGCGTATCGAAATTAATAAATGGCGGAATATCGCCAGAGAAATTAGTAGACTCTCCAACATCAGACACGTAATTTGACTTAAAAAAGTCAGCAAACAGATTTGCTGCTTCATATGGGGTAGTAGCGAAGTTATTATCGTACTCAACCGACGTGGGAATGCTTGAGGCCGCCTTTTTGGATTTCACGAAGTTCCAAAATTTCTTCGAATTAGATTTAATATTTCTCTCCGTACTACTTAAATAGTTTTTGTACAACTTGTTATTCAGAGACTTGAATTTCTTCTGAAAATGGCGGTATTTAACAAAATATGCTGAAATACGAAGTGCTTTATATTTCCTAAGAAACTTGTTTTTGAGATTTTTTAATCGTTTCAGGTACGTGTTACTCCATGGTGATTTGCAACCTCGCTTCCTCTTTAAAGATTTATTATTGAGACAAAATTCATTCATTATTCGTTTGAACTTAGAGAAACAATTGTTAACGTCAAGGCTCCGCCCAGTCGAATTCTAGAAGAGAATTGTTTAAACTTAGATAATCACAAGAGGTGAAATTAAAGCTACTGTATCAGTATGAGATAACGGTAAAAATTCGTTAAAAATATCTTAATTTCAAGAGCGGCATGATGAATTCGTTCAGCCGATATAGGAGACACACACTTAGATACGACAGAATTAACATTCTCGGAAACAAAGGTATGATCTAAGAGTTTATTAAGTTGATTAAAAATTCCATTAATTTGCTTCAAATTTATACTCAGAATACTATCAATAAAATATGATTCGTAGTGAGTAGTTATACTGTTAGCTAAAAGGCTTGAATTTGCATAACCACCATACCTGATAATATTGCTAAGATTAAAATCGCCCAAAACGCATAAGTGATTGTCACCCAAATTACCAAAAGCTAGACTAGTAACATTATCCACATGCGCTTTATATAAATCCACGTTACTCCCTGGTGGTATGTACGAGGCAATCAGATACAAGCAGCCGTTTGTCTCAGCTCCGTTTATGCATACACATAATTGATCAAGCAGTGAGTCATTATTCGCGAGTTCAACAGAATATGCGCGAAATACTCTTCTCACCGCCACTAGAACACCGCCACCTCTTAAGCAACCCGTCTTGACAGCGTCAAGGTCTTTACGAAACACGTCGTAAAGTTGCGTATCGAAAAACTCACTGTTGTAGAAATCAGAGTTTAGCCATGTTTCAACTATGACAATTATATCGAACAACTCTTCTGCACTGAAATGAAAGTAGATACTGAGGGCACTGTTAAAATCACGAGAAACACTCTTATCTAGTGTCACGTTTCGTGGTTTTGAACGGCTTGTTTCCGAAAAGAATGAAATGGCTTCACTTTCACATTAGCCGGCCAAAGAGATGGTTGTAGGATACTTTGGAGGTTAGTTGAGGGAATACCCAATTTAAAATTCACACGCCTGTGCTTGCCTACTGGGTCATCTTTTTTAAGCAGCGCAAAACAATGGATAGCATTAGTATCGATGTTGGCATGTTTTGCTACATAACCTTTAATGTCAGCGGCTGTAACACTAGGCGCAAACGAAGACAAATGTACCCACTTGTTACGAACAGCAACGCTTAGTTCTTTGTGGTCACTCGAACCAACAACAACTACTTGTTTATGCTTTTTGTTCACGTTGTTTTTTCGACTTTACTGCTGTCCAACCAGTGTTGTTGACATTGAAATTAGCTGAATTCGAAGTAGAAGAAGTCGTAGCAACAGTAAGATCACGAGAGACAAATTCATTATCGGATGCAGCAACAACTTCAATATCGCTATTATTGTGTTGTTTATGCCTTTTGTTCACGTTGTTTTTTTTCGACTTTACTGCTGTCCAACCAGTGTTGTTGACATTGAAATTAGCTGAATTCGAACAAGAAGTCGTAGCAGCAGTAGGATCACGAGAAACAAATTCATTATCGGATGCAGCAACAACTTCAATATCGCTATTATTGTCGGTAAACTGAGAGAGAGCATCCACACGAACATCAGAAACATAAGGAGTTGAGGGAGTAGAAATCGAAATCAAAGGCAATGAATTACGGTCATCGGCCTTTGTGTTAGATCGTAGGCCTCGCTTCTTATTGTTTGCACTGCTTTGTTTAGCTTCGCCGTTATCAGCAGCTTTGTTGTTTGATTTGCTGGATTGATTTTGTATAGATTTACCGACACTGTTGGTGGCCGCACTTGTAGCACTTTGTTTTTTAAAATGTGTTTGATTTTCTTGACCACTAAATTCGTTTTGAATTTCGCTTAAAGAGCGCACTGCATTTCGAAGTTTAAGTAAATAAGATGAAATAGGCAAATCAATGCACGTATCACATCTGAATAAGATATTTTTGCAACAGTTTATAAGCTTAGCCGAGCTTGTGTTTATATTAGAGCACTTTAAATGCAGAGTATGCGAGCAAATGCCACAGCATAAAAATTCACCCGTGGCACACTCAGAGTTACATTTAGCACACAAAGACATAGCGCACTATTAAAAGAACAAAAAAAAAAATTAAAAGAAATTAAAAGAACGGAGCAGCACAAAAACACGTCTACTCTCGTCAACGTCTACTTGCGTATATATCATGTTAAGGGTCTGACGTACGGACGGGCATGGTTCAATCAAATTTTTTTATGCTGATAATTTTGATATATGGATGTCTATATCTATCTCGATTCCTTTATACCTGCACAACCAACCGTTATCCAATCAAAGTTATAACATCCTGTGTACAAGCACAGCTGGGTATAAAAAACGGTCATACTATAAGAAATTAAATAAAAAATACTGTAACGAATTTAGAGAAACTCCGCTTAGTTTACACCTTCTGCAAATGTTCGAATCGCTAAATTGTCGAATAAATAACTCCATTATTCAGTAATGCAAAATGGTCTTTATTAGATTAATTTGGGAGTAGTACAAGTATACTTCACAATTATACCTCACTTCGCAACTGATAGCGAAAGCAAACTGCTTACTGACTACTCAGCTTTTGCTTTTATACTCTCTGTTGTCTCATCCACCCATTTCTCCTAAGGTCTAGTAACTTCGCGAACTTCATGCTTGGTTACCAGCCATATATGTACACGTATATTTGTAGTTTATAGTCTCTCGCATAGCCATATGCGTGTGATTATGTGAGTACTACTTCGGCTGATGATTACATGTGTTTATGAGTATGGCTCCGTTGCCTTGTATGTATGTGTATGTATGTGTTTTCTGTTTTGTTTGTTGATAATTTAGTTTATTGTTCTGTAAATTGAATTGAATTATGTATGCATATTTGGTGAAATTTTCGTTTAAAACATTTTATTATTACAATATTTCTGGTTTTTTCGTTCGGTGCAAAGATAAGCAAATTTTTTGGCGTTCCAACTCTATAGCAAGCAACATATAGCTGGCCATGGGAAAAGCACGGACTCTCTAAATTTAATCCTGCAACAGTAAGCGATCGTCCTTGTGCTTTGTTGATTGTAATTGCAAACGCAAGGCGTACAGGAAACTGTAAGAGCTTAAAATTGCGTGGCAAAACTGTAGGAATCATTGGGATCCGTGGAATGAGCACATCTTCACCTTCGCTTTTACCGCTGATGGTTGTTGCTTCGATTACATTCGGCATTAATTTCTTAACGCAAAGTCTGGTTCCATTGCACAATTTTGGTGGGTCCGAAGAAGCATGATTGGTGAGCCAATTTTCAAAGTTAATATATGTGCAGGCATTCCTGGTGGTTCTAAAGAGTTTAGAAATTCATTTGGATAATTCAAAATTTGATCTTCATCTGTAACTGTGTCGATCGATTTATATTTGGAATTTGGTTTTGAATGCGATCATTGATTTTGATAATATGATCATTTTTAGGAGCTAAGATTGCTCGTTCGCATAGCCAAAAAAAAACTTAAATTTAAAATTCGTTATTCTGAAATATGAAAAACTTTCGTCTCGATCGAAGGAACCTATAGCCGAAATTTGAAGATGATTGAAGTGTGGGAAATACGTTTCCATAGGGACACACACACAGACCTTGATTCCTATAGTAGATGTAGATAGACTGAAGCTATCAAATTTTTTTAACGGCGGCAGATTACTAAACGTCCAAAAGGAATAACACCCAAACTCAACAATGCAGTCAAACTTTAGGTGTTAAAATAACTTAAGTTTGTACGGCAGCCATAGTTCTGAAGAATCCCATTTGTAGGGAAGGTGCCAATTCCACATTTTACTGGAGGTGTTAGGACTTAACGTCATGTAGCTCCTTACCATTTTTCATTATCGTACCATTACTACAACCAGAGATATGCAGTATGATATATTCCATTTGTATGGGAGGTGCCACGCCCCCTTTTTCCCAATCCCATATTTCCTTGGTGGTGTTAGGGATTGACCTCATATAACTTCTTACTGAATTTCAATGTTCTGCGATGTATACCCTCAGAGTTATGCAGTACCAAAGATTCCATTTGTATGGGAGGTGCCACGCCCCTTTTATATATCGAAATTATTTTTGGCCTAAAACTTTCGAAGGAACCTACAGCCAAAATTTGGTGATGATTGAGGTGTGGGAAATACGTTTCCATAGGTAACACACAGACACACAGAATTTGATTTATATATATATATATTGTGAAAAACCCCATTTGTAGGGAAGGTACCACACCCCTTTTTCCCCAATTCCACATTTCACTGGAAGTGTTAGGACTTACCGTCATATAGCTCCATACCAATTTTCATTATCCTACCATTACTACATCCAAAGATATGCAGTATGATATATTCCATTTGTATGGGAGGTGCCACGTCTTTTTATATATCGAACTTATTTTTAGCCTAAAACCTTCGTATTGATCGAAGGAACCTACAGCCAAAATTTGGTGATGATTGAAGTGTGGGAAATACGTTTCCATAGGTAACACACAGACACACAAAATTAGATTTTTTTCTTATAACTTTAAACGAGCAATTCTTGTTTGTTTGTATAGCCGAACGATCTAGGGAACGGCTCAACCGTTTTAAATGAAATTTGGCACAGAGATAATTTATCATCTTCTAAGACTTTCTACCTAGGTGTTGCCACTCAGAAAGTTTCGCAAGGTTGCCACCTTTTCGAAATAAAAAAAAATTGGATAAGATATGCCGATATGGGTATCAAACGAAAGGTATTTCACTCCGCATTACAATAGAGACATTTTTGCGTAGGTTTGCCATTTAGGGTTGCCACCTATTCGAAATTAAAAAAAATTTCATGAGATATGCCGATATGGGTATCAAGGGAGCCGCGATTTAGAGGTATTATGACATTTTTTTTAATTCAGGAGAGTCTTTAGTTGTTCCATGTGCAATTTTTAAGCCGAATTTCCAAAGCAACGAAAATCTGCATTTCGTTTTAATATTACATTAAAGTGTGAAAAATAAAAATCTATATATATAAAAAGAAACGCTAAAATGTGTGTTAGTTGGTCGCCGGCGTTTGAAGAGATGTGTCGGTCGATTTTGTTCAAACTTTCACACAAGTTGCGTAAACCTCACGCGGTGGTTTCTACATGTTTGGTTGCGATCGACGTACAGGGTCTCGAGATATAGGCCGAAACGTGGACCCGAGTACCCCTAGAATGTGTTTATAGAATATGGATAACAAATCAAAGCTGCAGATGAGTGCTTTAGTACAGAGTAATTTTCATACCCCTGTGACAGTGAATGCGTAGACAGTGTTTATACAATACTAGCTTTACCAGGCGCACCTTGTAACGCCCGAGATGGAATGGATGTTGCGTTATTTTTTCTGTTTTGTTTGTTGATAATTTAATTTATTGTTCTGTAAATTGAATTGAACGCATATTTGGTGAAATTTTCTGTTAAAACATTTTATTCTTGTATCTTATTGTATCTTATCTTATATTATTGTATTGCTTTTACCGCTGATGATTGTTGCTTTGATTACATTCCGAAGAAGCATGACTGGTGAGCCAATTTTCAAAGTTGATATGTGCGCAGGCATTCCTTTTGGTTCTAAGGAGTATAGAAATTCATTTGCATAATTCACAATTTTATCTTCATCTGTAACTGTGTCGATCGATTTATATTTCGTCGCTTCACCAGAAAATTGATTTTTAAAGCGATCATTGATTTTGTTAACATAATCATTTTTGGGAGCTAAGATAGTTCTTTCGCATAGCCAAAAAACAAAAACATTTAAATTTAAAATTCTTAATTCTGAAATATGAAAAACTTTAGTCTTGATCGAAGGAACCTCGAGCCAAAATTTTGTGCTGATCACGTTTGATTTGAACACGTTTTGATAGGGAACACACACACAGCATTTGATTTTTATAGAACATGTAGATAGACTGAAGCTAAACAATTTTTTTAACAGCGGCAGATTACTAAACGTCCAAAAGGCATAACAGCTAAACTCAACAATGCAGTCAAACTTTAGGTGTTAAAATAACTTAAGTTTGTACGCCAGCCATAGTTTTTCCCCATTCCACATTTTACTGGAGGTTACAGGACTTAACGTCACATAGCTCCTTACCAATTTTAATTATCCTACCATTACGACATCCAGATATATACAGTATAATATATTCCATTTGTATGGGAGGTGCCACGCCCCCTTTTTCCCAATTCCATATTTTCTTGGTGGTGTTAAGGATTGACCTCAAATAACTCCTTACTGAATTTCAATGTTCTGGCATGTATACCTTCAAAGTTATGCAGTACCAAAGATTCCATTTGAATGGGAGGTTACACGCCCCCTTTTCCCCAATTCCGCATTTTCTTGGTGGTGTTAGGGATTGACCTCATATAACTCCTCACTGAATTTCAATGTTCTGGCATGTATACCTTCAAAGTTATGCAGTACCAAAGATTCCATTTGTATGGGAGGTGCCACGCCCCTTTTATATATCGAAATTATTTTTAGCTTAAAACCTTCCCGTTGGTCGAAGGAACCCATAACCAAAATTTGGTGATGAATTATGTGTGGAAAATACGTGTCCATAGCGAACACACACACACACAGAATTTGATTTTTATATATATATGGCTTAACCGATTTAGGATTTCAAAACCAACTAACCATCATCTCTCCTTCCTGTATCTTTCCTAAAAATTTCATGGCAATCTGTAGAGCCGTTCTCGAGTTATGGAGTGACAATCAAAATGTACGCTTCTTTTTATATATATAGATGGATATCAAATAAAAGCTGGTGATGAGTGCTTTAGTACAGAGTAATATGTTATTCAGAGTCGGACTGGGACTGGTATTAGACCTAGGACTGGGACTGAGGCTCGGAGTGGGACTGGGACTGGGGCTGGAATAAAATACATACCACCCTCTGGGGCAGGCAATAAGGAATGCAGAAGAATGATAAGGAATTGAGAGAAGAGAAAATAGAGAAAGAGAGGGAGATTGAGAAAGAGATAGAATGAGACGAAGATGGAGATAGATGAAGCGAAAAAGACGGAGAGAGGAGTGAATAAAAGGATTAGGAGAAAGTGAAGAGGGGGGAGAGCAGAGTCAGACGGAAAAAGCTTATTAAAATGTATGCAGATAGGCCAAATTTAGGGCAGGACAATGTCTGCCGGGTCTTATAGTTTATATATATATAGATTAAAAAATGCAGCAACGACTGCCGCCCAAATGAAAAGGGCAAATTCAAACAGATACAAAACTGGTTTGAATGGACATCCCTACGACTCTAGTGATGAAAGTTTTAGATATAATGCAAGTAAATTATATTTGTAATGAGAAAAATGTTCTTCATACTTTCAACGTCCATTGGAGTTGGGTGCAGATATGGCTCGTTATTTTGTAACAAAAAATATAAATGGCCACTCGGATGCCCTTATGGGTATTATAACCTTAACTCTGAAGATTTATACAAGCGACTGAAATTTTGCAAAATTATCTGGGAATTGTACCTTCGCTCTTTGATGGTTATCAGGTTCGTCGAGGCATGAAAGCGGGTGGTGCCTTTGACTTTTCTTACTTATAAATATTGAATTGTCATACAAAGACCTTGAATTTGACGTGATTTAACATTCTATTTTAGATATTTCAAATATTAATAAGAGCATTTTTCTGCTTACCAATTTTTGTGCTCTGCAGAAGTTTATTACAAATATTTTGACAGTTGCACGTTATGTGGGTTATCTAAGCAGCTTAATTTACAATCTGCATATTGCTTCAAATGAAAAAAAAAAAAAATAAGTCAAATATAAATAATGAATGGTTGGAATCCTGCTACATTTTCATATAACCTCACTTACAAAAGAACAAAGGAAGTAATAAAACAAGAATACTTTTGATTATCGGACTGAATGCTGTTTTTCAATCATATTTTGGTGTTTACTATAGGTGATAAAAAATGTATAATCATTCTTCATTCAGTTTTATTAATCTTCTCTGACTATCCCTTTTGACTAAGTAATGAGTTTTATACTTGTAAAAATTTCATATTTCACGTGTGTGAAATTACCCATTCAATTGTGTTCTGTGGCACATAGGGGATCTGCGTTAGGATTCTGGTGTCCTCGCTATGGGTAAGCGAGTGAATTGGGGAATAAGTTTCCAAAAATATAATGGGTTTCCCTGTATGTACTCTCTCCATCTCCGCTAACCTGATAAAGCTTAGTTCTGAGAGTAATGGGTACTCATGTGGCGAGGTAGAGGATCCCAGGTTGGCACACAGTGCCTAGGGAGGTTGAAAGCCTCACAGGGCGAGTCCGGATTTAGGAGTTTAGGTTGCAAAGTGTCCGCTCAAGTGGCGAGCCCGAGGATTCTGGGGCTGGCACGAAGTCCTTAGGGTGGTTAAAATCTTCAGTGGGAGCCTCACACGTGTGTCCGGACTGAGTAGGCTAGAGTGCAAGTTACGCTATCAGTGTAACTTGGTGGGTTTGGTGGGAATCCCTCCTTGGAACCCCTTGGGGAGGTCACGCGAAGGAAGGTTGGGCCCTCCTCTTCACGTTCGGTATGTTTAGTGTCTGATAGGGAGGTGTTATTTAGGAAACGGGAATTTTAATATCAAATGTCATCTTACTTGCCATTGGACGTTCGTAATTGGTCTGGTAATTTGTCCCTTGATTGTATTGACGTCAATAACACGTACACGGGTGTATGTTGACGATTCTTCCCATTCTCAACTTGTTGGGTTGCAGGTTGTCTTCCATTATGACGACTAGGTCCCCGGGTTTTAAGTTGGATTGTGGATGATTCCACTTATATCGTTTTTGGATCTTGGTTAGATATTCCGATTTCCACCTTTTGCAAAATGTCTGCTGCAGGGCCTTCATATTTTGCGATCGATTAACTATTGAGGCAGGATTCTCACTACAGTCGATTTCGTGTGGAGCTAACAGATCCCCGCCCACGAGAAAGTGGCCTGTAGTAAGCCGCTTCAGGTCAGGAGGTTCGTCGGATGAGGGACTGAGTGGTCTGGAGTTGGGGCCTTCTTCACACAAGCCTCCCATGGGAGGATCACTCGGGGGTATGAAATGCCATGCGAGAGTTTGATGGCTATATTTGTTCATTGTGTCGTTCCTTGCATCACGCAGAAATGCCGTGAACTCGGATCGTAAAAATCGTGAAGCTCCAACAAAGTTAGTACCATTGTCGGAGTAGACGTTTTGTGGGCATCCACGTCTGGATACAAATCTGGCGAAGGCAGTAGGAAAGGACCCGGTGCTAAGGTCGTTTGTCGCTTCAGGATGAATAACGTTCGTCGAAAAGTAGACGAACAGACAGACATATAAATTTGAGGTCCGACACCCTCTCCCTAGGCAAGACTTTATGTTAAATGTTCCAGCGAATTATACCCCTGTGTTGGTGAAGGCCCTAGTAAAAGTGATGCGCTCCTTTGGTAGGATTCCCATACGTTGAGTTTGTGCCCGCTTCTTGTAAATTGTGCAGACTTTACAGTTGTGGATGACAGATTTAATAAAGTTTTTAACTCGCGGAGTCTAGTACTGTGTGCGAATAAGCCGCAGCATCAGCCAGTTTTCTCAATGTAGGGAGATCTGATGCACAAATTGAACTAGGAGTCTAGGACTAGGTTAACCTACAAGTGTATGGAAGGATAATGGGGTGACGCTCCTTGTAGGGAATGCCTTTGGATGCGTCGACCAGCCCACCAGTTCTGATTATACCTTCAGTATCGATAAATGGGTTTAAGGGTAAAATCTCACTCTTCCCATGTATTAGTTTCCCTGACTTCGAATTTGCGTACTCTTCTTGATAGTATTGCCTTTGGCATATTGCTATTAATCGTTATGTCGTTGTTTCTATTTCATCAGGTGCTATTGAATGAGACTACCTTTTGAAAGAAACTTTAGTTTCTGGATGGGTTCTTCGGAAAAACAGAAAAATTTATGATATAACACGCAAAGAACTTGAAAGTTCGGTGAACCTATCAAGGATGATATTTACTGACGTTGCATGAACCTTTACCCTCCTTTCTTCAATATTCGTGTTGTAATCTCCTTCTTGTTTGGCCAATTTTTGTTGTCTCCTTGGAACCAAGAAGGTCCCTGCCACCACAAAGAATTGTCCATTAGATCGAAGTGAAGAGGCCTCTGCTCGCCAAATCTGCAAGATTTGACGCGGAGTCTACGTTCCATCATACTTTATCTCCTACTTTGTCGATGATTTTGGTTATTGATGTGCCACGAACGTTGACCACGAACATGATGGTTTTCGGATCCATGCCAGCACTATAGTTGAGTCTCTCCAGAGGGTTACTTTATCGTTGGAAAGTTTAATATTTTCA
Source organism: Eurosta solidaginis (assembly GCF_040869045.1). Taxonomy (NCBI): domain Eukaryota; kingdom Metazoa; phylum Arthropoda; class Insecta; order Diptera; family Tephritidae; genus Eurosta; species Eurosta solidaginis. The sequence continues at coordinate 18,655,542 of NC_090324.1, forward strand.
ATCACAGTTTATATTATTTCTGCTAGTAGAACTGCACTGCAGAGCTCAAGTCGAGGACTCTCGTCTTGGCCATCAGTAGTGTGGTGAAGACTTGATCCTTTGTTTTTGCCTTTTCTGAGGCGTCGCTGAAGCCATGTATTTGGATATTGTCCTTCAAAGTGTAGTGAACCCATCGCGGCATGCGTATGCCGTTCATTTTCTCGTAATCTGTCATGAATGATTGCCACCTATGTAAAGTGGTTTCGGACACGTCTTCATCACAACCTGTCCCTTCTAACCAAATATTTTGCATTATCATCTTGGCTATAAGAGGGTAGAAAAGTTTTGCGATCACAGAAAGTATTGACCTTTTTGTTACAGCATGGTTATTCTCAATGGGTTTCGCTGTAAAGCAGAAGAACTCGAAATAGTTGTTCCACCTGATACCGAGTGCTTTTACCGTGCTAGTGTCCTCAAAGTCTAGAAAATCCTCGATCAGTAAGTCCTCTTTCGGAACACCCTGTAAAATTTTCTTGCAGTAGGACGTCCATTTTCGCAATGGGAAACCTGCCGATTATAATGCCGATGATATTTCATCCCTTGCCCTTATCGCAGGTTCGACACTATGTCCACCGGCGAGTACGTCATCAATGTACATACAATTTCGCAGTCTCCACGTCATCAGCGAGTTGGTGCAGCGTCCGAATCGCAAGGTAGGGAGCACAACGGTTATCGTTTTTAATTCGTACAGGTTAATTGGGTTCTTGGGGCGTTTGCAAAATATGATTCGCTGGTATTTTGTTAGGTCTTCATTGACTCATATTTGTCGGTATATTTTCTCTATGTATTTGAACAGCCTCCAACGAAGTATTAGGATTGTTAGGTCGGATTGAAGAATCCGACCTGGATATAGGGCATAATTGAGACTTTTGTCGTTCGTGGTAGGACATGGTGCATTAAATACGACTCTGACTTTTGTCGTTGTACTTCCCTCCTTTAAAACAGTATGGTGAGGTAGGAAGTAACAGTCGGTTGAGTCTGGCGGAATATTACTGACTTCTTTTATATGCCCTAGGGTTTCATATTCAGGTACAACTCTATTGTATTCTGTGTGTAGATCGGAATTTTTGTCTAATCGTTTCTCATTGCGATAAAATTGAGAACACGCACTTTTCAGAGAAGGGCCTAAGCTAAATTCTTTTCTAAAGGGTAGGAAAACCACGTATTTACCATCACCTTATTATTGGATCGATTGTAAAGAAGTATATAATACTAATCTACATAGTAATTTTTTATCACACAACGGATTTTTACTAATTATACTCAGTTGAGCAGAGCTCACAGAGTATATTAAGTTTGATTGGATAACGGTTGGTTGTACATATATAAAGGAATCGAGATAGATATAGACTTCCATATATCAAAATAATCAGGATCGAAAAAAAATTTGATTGAGCCATGTCCGTCCGTCCGTCCGTCCGTCCGTTAACACGATAACTTGAGTAAATTTTGAGGTATCTTGATGAAATTTGGTATGTAGGTTCCTGAGCACTCATCTCAGATCGCTATTTAAAATGAACGATATCGGACTATAACCACGCCCCCTTTTTCGATATCGAAAATTTCGAAAAACCGAAAAAGTGCGATAATTCATTACCAAAGACAGATAAAGCGACGAAACTTGGTAAATGAGTTCAATTTATGACGCAGAATTGAAAACTAGTAAAATTTTGGACAATGGGCGTGGCACCGCCCACTTTTAAAAGAAGGTAATTTAGAAGTTTTGCAAGCTGTAATTTGTCAGTCGTTGAAGATATCATGATGAAATTTGGCAGGGATGTTACACCTATTACTATATGTACGCCTAATAAAAATTAGCAAAATCGAAGAAGGACCACGCCCACTTTTAAAAAAAAATTTTTTTTAAAGTAAAATTTTAACAAAAAATTTAATATCTTCACAGTATATAAGAAAATTATGTCAACATTCAACTCCAGTAATGATATGGTGCAACAAAATACAAAAATAAAAGAAAATTTCAAAATGGGCGTGGCTCCGCCTTTTTCATTTAATTTGTATAGGATACTTTTAACGCCATAAGTCGAACAAAAATTAACCAATCCTTTTGATATTTGGTAGGGCCAAAAATTTTATGATCTTAACTGTTTTCTGTGAAAACGGGCGAAATCGGTTGATGCCACGCCCAGTTTTTTATACACAGTCGTTCGTCTGTCCTTCCGCATGGCCCTTAACACGATAACTTGAGCAAAAATCGACATATCTTTAATGAACTTAGTTCACGTACTTACCTGAACTCACTTTATCTTGGTATGAAAAACGAACGAAATCCGACAATGACCACGCCCACTTTTTCGATATCGAAAATTACGAAAAATTAAAAAAATGCCATAATTCTATACCAAATACGAAAAAAGGGATGAAACATGGTGAGGTAATTGGATTGGTTTATTGACCGAAATATAACTTTAGAAAAAACTTTATAAAATGGTTGTGACACCCACCATATTAAGTAGAAGAAAATGAAAAAGTTCTGCAGGGCGAAATAAAAAACCCTTAAAATCGTGGCAGGTATTACATATATAAATAAATTAGCCGTATCCAACAGATGATATTCTGGGTCACCCTGGTCCACATTTTGGTCGATATCTGGAAAACGCCTTCACATATACAACTACTACCACCCCCCTTTAAAACTCTCATTAATACCTTTAATTTGATACCCATATCGTACAAACACATTCTAGAGTCACCCCTGGTCCACCTTTATGGCGATATTTCGAAAAGGCGAACACCTATAGAACGAAGGCCCACTCCCTTTTAAAAATACTCATTAACACCTTTCATTTGATACCCATATCGTACAAACAAAGTCTAGAGTCACCCCTGGTCCACCTTTATGTCGATATCTCGAAAAGGCGAACACCTATAGAACTAAGGCCCCCTCCCTTTTAAAATACTCATTAACACCTTTCGTTTGATACCCATATTGCACAAACGAATTCTAGAGTCACCCCTGGTCCACCTTTATGGCGGTATCTCGAAACGGCGTCCACCTATGGAACTAAGGACTACTCCCTTTTAAAATACTCATTAACACCTTTATTTTGATACCCATATTGTACAAACAAATTCTAGGCTCACCCCTGCTCCACCTTTATGGCGATATCTCGAAACGGCGTCCACCTATGGAACTAAGGATTACTTCCTTTTAAAATACTCATTAACACCTTTCTTTTGGTACCCATATTGTACAAACAAATTCTAGGGTCACCCCTGGTCCACCTTTATGGCGATATCTCGAAAATGCGACCACCTATACAACAACCACCACTCCCTTTTAAAACCCTAATTAATACCTTTAATTTGATACCCATATCATACAAACACATTCTAGAGTCACCCCTGGCCCACCATTATGGCGATATTTCGAAACGGCGTCCACCTATAGAACTAAGGCCCACTCCCTTTTAAAATACTCATTAACACCTTTCGTTTGATCCCCATATTGTACAAACAAATTCTAGGGTCACCCCTGGTCCACCTTTATGGCGATATCTCGAAACGGCGTCCACCTATGAAACTAAGGATTACTCCCTTTTAAAATACTCATTAACACCTTTCTTTTGATGCCCATATTGTACAAACAAATTATAGGGTCACCCCTGCTCCACCTTTATGGCGATATCCCGAAACGGCGTCCACCTATGGAACTAAGGATTACTGCCTTTTAAAATACTCATTAACACCTTTATTTTGGTACCCATATTGTACAAACAAATTCTAGGGTCACCCCTGATCCACCTTTATGGCGATATCTCGAAAATGCGACCACCTATACAACAACCACCACTCCCTTTTAAAACCCTAATTAATACCTTTAATTTGATACCCATATCATACAAACACATTCTAGAGTCACCCCTGGTCCACCTTTATGGCGATGTTTCGAAACGGCGTCCACCTATAGAACTAAGGCCCACTCCCTTTTAAAATACTCATTAACACCTTTCGTTTGATGCCCATATTGTACAGACAAATTCTAGGGTCACCCCTGGTCCACCTTTATGGCGATATCTCGAAACGGCGTCCACCTATGGAACTAAGGATTACTCCCTTTTAAAATACTCATTAACACCTTTCTTTTGATACCCATATTGTACAAACAAATTCTAGGGTCACCCCTGGTCCACCTTTATGGCGATATCTCGAAACGGCGTCCACCTATGGAACTAAGGATTACTCCCTTTTAAAATACTCATTAACACCTTTCTTTTGATACACATATTGTACAAACAAATTCTAGGGTCACCCCTGGTCCACCTTTATGGCGATATCTCGAAACGGCGTCCACTTATGGAACTAAGGATTACTCCCTTTTAAAATACTCATTAACACCTTTCTTTTGATACCCATATTGTACAAACAAATTCTAGGGTCACCCCTGGTCCACCTTTATGGCGATATCTCGAAAAGGCGACCACCTATACAACAACCACCACTCCCTTTTAAAACCCTCATTAATACCTTTAATTTGATACCCATATCGTACAAACACATTCTAGAGTCACCCCTGGTCCACCTTTATGGCGATATTTCGAAACGGCGTCCACCTATAGAACTAAGGCCCACTCACTTTTAAAATACTCATTAACACCATTCGTTTGATACCCATATTGTACAAACAAATTCTAGAGTCAACCCTGATCTACCTTTATGGCGATATCCTTAAATGGTGTCCACCTATAGAAATATGGCCCACTCCCTCATAAAATACTCTTTAATGCCTTTAATTTGATACACATGTCATACAAACACATTCCACGGTTTCCCTCGGTTCATTTTCCTACATGGTTATTTTCCCTTATGTTGTCACCATAGCTCTCAACTGAGTATGTAATGTTCGGTTACACCCGAACTTAACCTTCCTTACTTGTTTTTAATTTTTCTTTCTTTTTTACGTTATTATTACATATATTTAGGAAACGATTATTTGGAAACGATTGGATAGGAATTTATCCATATCAGTGCATTTTAATATTTCGGCTTAGTTTTCAAGGCAGTTTTGTGTAACATAGATACGTAATAATTGCATCCCAGATATGTCAATATGATGACACTCGAGCGCCGAGATGCAATTATTTATTTCACGCTGCAGTTTCTTTATGGAGGTCCCGCAATCACTCTTAACTGCTTTGAAACTAGAAAAAATTTTTAATTGGGCATTTACTAAGATACGTTTATTTTCGTATCGGTCACATTAATTTTTTCATGCTGTTTTGAAATCGTCTTTCGTTAAAGGACATCATATCCAATTATTTCTTTGGCCGCACCTTGAGCAATTTTTCTACTGCTTCGAGTTTTTTATTATGTATTTACATATATAGCAGTGAACATGCCTCTAAACGACGGCGAAGAAAGGTAATCTCCTTTGAAAACGTCCGTATCACACCATGACAGGCGCACACGATATTCCCGAGTTCTTCTGTCTTTTCAGCTTTCTCAAGTTTTTCCGAAAGTACAGCCATTGCTACCTAGCATTTAAGAAATCTTGCTTCTTTCTAATGGCCCACAGATCCGATAACTCGAGATATGGGGGGCTCAAGAGTTCTTCATATGTCAGCTTCGTATTTTCCCATAGCGCTTTCAACCCATCCTTTTGGAATAAAAGGGTGTGTGTTAGGCCGGGTCGATTTGTGGGGAGGCAAAAAAATCGCCCATTGCTCTGTGAAAATCATATTATAGGGATCAAAATAAGAAACTTTGCCGTAGGAACCATACCTCTAAAACGAATTCTGATGTACGACCCAAAGCGTAGGGGCAAATTTTGAAAAATCCCACTTTGAAATGCCTATGTTTTTCTTTTTGGACTTTATTTTTCTCTTTAGAAATTTATTTAGTCAGAACATATGTAAATGAAAAATGAATTTAACTTAGTAATAGAAAAGAAATTTAAAAAAATTATTAGAAATTAGCGTTTTTACAACCCCCTTTTAAAACCAAGGCATCACTGTGATACATTTGCATGTCGTAAACATAGTTGTGTGGGTTTTTTATTCAACCGTTTTAAAAAATGAGGGTATCACTGTGACACAATTGCAGATCGTAAAATTGCTGTGTTGTTTTTTTAAGCCACCACAAGACACAGCAGGTAGAATTGAAATTGTCCCTACCCAAAAGTTCGACCCAAAGGAGGGGACATCAGAATTCGTTTGAGAGGTATGGTTCTTTCGGCAAAGTTTCTTATTTTGATTCCTAAAATACGATTTTCACAGAGCAATGAGCGATTTTTAAATCGACCCTCCCTAGTGTGTGTTGTATGGTGTGAAGGGGACCTATCATTGTAGTAATTTTCAAACTCTGTCACTGCATTTGCTTGGCGTATATAGGTATCCATCATATTAAATATTGGAAAGCCGAAAATTGTTGAAATATTAATTAATTGCCTTTGCAGAGAATATTAAGAAAAAAGGTGTTAAATTCAAGGACTGTGTTCGAGAGTGATTTCTCGTGGAAGTGGCCTCGAAGTTTGCGAGAAAGCTAGTAGTTCAAAAAACCAAGGCCTGTATTCAGACTTTTATCGTGCTCAGTGAACTTTAGTATCACAAAAATAGATCAGTCAAAACTGATTTGTGTATTACCGCAAAGTGAAAATAATAAAAGAAAATTCAATTTTAAAAAATTGGATAAGAAATAAGCCTATTGGCCACCCAAACAACAACAATATGTGCAGTTGAACATAAGTGCACTTTGTACTAGAACAACAAAATAACTGGCAGTCGTATTGCCCGTGGAAATAAGCGCAAGAGTTTGTAGTGGAAAAAATTATGTTTAATTGATTGTATTGATAATTATAAATTTTCCACTTAACAAAATCACTTGCACTGTTTTATAAAAGAGAAACAATTTACAAAGATTGGTAATTTGTCGTGAAATACAGTGCACGGACCTTTAAAAAGAGAATGTTGGTAGACGAAAAATCAAAATAGTGGTAGAAGTTGGTATATCTTTTCCAAGAATACAATATCTTCAGTTTATATTTATACAAAACAATTCATAACTTATTGTAAAAAAAATAAAGCACATTTCACGGAAATAATTCTTTTAATTATGATACTTGCTTTTTTCCAGTATATCGAGCTTGAAATACTGACGAAAATTTACCGAAACGACTAATTAAAACAACAATTTTCCAATATACCAATAATACTGCCACAAAATAACTGATTTCGGTATGTTATGCTTTACTTAAAACTTTTTTAATTTGGTTCAAAATTATTCACAAAAAACTGATCAAAATAGCGCAGGAAAATATTTGCGTGCTCATTTACTACATTTATTTCATGTTTGAATTTGTGCACACATTTTTCAAAATTGGTAAGTTTATGTTATTTGGGTATGCTCAGCAATTAAATACGTTTACCTAATAATCGCAGTGTTTGGTTTCAATGCGAATATATTGAAATGTTGGTAGATTTTTAGGCTATGGTGGTAGACGTGGTAGAAAATGAAAATGGGCTAAAAAGTTGGTAGATCTACTAATAAAGTGGTAAAGTCCATGCACTGCTGCTAGCCGACAGCCATAGTTCTTTGCATAACAGTTAACTGTTGCTGCTTACAAGAACTAGGAGTTGGTTATATGCATTGTGAGTGAAAATAAATAATAGTTTAAAAAACTAAAAAACACGCTTTTATAGTAAACCGAACTAAAATAGAAAATAATTTTCAATTAAAAAGAGTTTATACAACAGTAGTCAAACAATCGTTTATAGTTAATCACCTCAAAATAAAATTATAACAAAATTTAAGTTATTAAAAGAATATTTTAATTCAGAGTAAAAAGCGTGGGGTGCATTTGACTACATTTCATATCTTCCCTCTCAGATAGTTGCCAATAGAATGATTGTAACATTCAATATCAAGCACCCCACGCTTTTTACTGTGAATTAAATGATTCTGTTAATAACTTAAATTTTATTATAATTTTATTTTGAGGTGATTAACTATAAACGATTGTTTGACCATATACTACTGTTATATAAACTCTTTTTAATTGAAAATTATTTTCTATTTTTTAGTTCGGTTTACAATAAAAGCGTGTTTTTTTTAGTTTTTTAAACTATTATTTATTTTTAATTTTTTAGTTCAAGTAATTTTAAAAGTTTTATTCGAGAGTGATGAAACCTCGAAACGCCAGCGGTCCATGGATGAATCCAACCCCACGGCACCGAAAAGGGCCAAGACGCAGGGAGGCTGGACGAGGTCTTTCGCCGAAATTACCAAGGGTCGGCAGATCATTGGCGTTATAGACGAGAGCAGCGAAGTTGGCAGTTTCCCGAAACAACAGTGGAAGTGGATCGAGATCGCGCTCGCTACTGTGGCCGTTAAGGTTAAGAAAGACAACCCTGGTCCACCGCCATCTTACACCGATGCAGGGTGTCAAGCTAATTGCCTGTGACGACGCCAGGTCGGTAAACCTCTATAGGGCGGCCGTCACACTGATAGGGGTGGTATATCCGGTCGCGCGCCTCAAAGTAGTGGAGGCGCGTGATATCCACTCACGACCAAGGGCTAGAGCCTGGGTTCCAGTGACGTCAACGACCCAGCTGACATCCTGGAGCTGCTGCAGGAGTACAACCCGCCTCAGGTTTGGAAGTCAACCCGGATAAAACCAAGCTTGTTCTCTTCACGAGGAGGTACAAAGTACCAAATCTTACACCGCCAAGAATTGGGGTACGCTCTTAGCGTTTAGCGATCAAGTCAAGGATTTGGGAGTCATTCCGGATAGGAAGCTATCTCGATGTTAACAGCCGGAGCCCTTAAAACGAAACCCATTGCTGCTTGGACTATGAATTGAAATGATCGATAAAAATTGCATAGACAGTTAATATACATATGTAGCAGATAGTGCTAAGATCGTTATGGATACGCGATTAAATAAAACCCGAATTTTGAACATTTCGAAGTAAAAGATGACGATGATATTGCTGTGTGAAATATTTGCAACAGCAATTAAAAAAAATAGAATGTTTAATTAAAAAAATCATTTAAGTAATGTGCACAAAATCAATATAAGTCATGCTGACACTTCAAGCCGTGGTGGTAGTGGAATTGTGAAAGCTAAGTTTAAACAAGTAAGGAAGGTTAAGTTCGGGTGTAACCGAACATTACATACTCAGTTGAGAGCTATGGTGACAACATAAGGGAAAATAACCATGTAGGAAAATGAACCGAGGGAAACCGTGGAATGAGTTTGTATGACATGTGTATCAAATGAAAGACATTAAAGAGTATTTTATGAGGGAGTGGGCCATATTTCTATAGGTGGACACCATTTAGGGATATCGCCATAAAGGTAGATCAGGGTTGACTCTAGAATTTGTTTGTACAATATGGGTATCAAACGAATGGTGTTAACGAGTATTTTAAAAGGAAGTGGGCCTTAGTTCTATAGGTGGACGCCGTTTCGAAATATCGCCATAAAGGTGGACCAGGGGTGACTCTAGAATGTGTTTGTACGATATGGGTATCAAATTAAAGGTATTAATGAGGGTTTTAAAAGGGAGTGGTGGTTGTTGTATAGGTGGTCGCCTTTTCGAGATATCGCCATAAAGGTGGACCAGGGGTGACCCTAGAATTTGTTTGTACAATATGGGTATCAAAAGAAAGGTGTTAATGAGTATTTTAAAAGGGAGTAATCCTTAGTTCCATAGGTGGGCGCCGTTTCGAGATATCGCCATAAAGGTGGACCAGGGGTGACCCTAGAATTTGTTTGTACAATATGGGTATCAAAAGAAAGGTGTTAATGAGTATTTTAAAAGGGAGTAATCCTTAGTTCAATAGGTGGACGCCGTTTCGAGATATCGCCATAAAGGTGGACCAGGGGTGACCCTAGAATTTGTTTGTACAATATGGGTATCAAAAGGAAGGTGTTCATGAGTATTTTAAAAGGGAGTAATCCTTAGTTCCATAGGTGGACGCCGTTTCGAGATATCGCCATAAAGGTGGACCAGGGGTGACCCTAGAATTTGTTTGTACAATATGGGCATCAAACGAAAGGTGTTAATGAGTATTTTAAAAGGGAGTGGGCCTTAGTTCTATAGGTGGACGCCGTTTCGAAATATCGCCATAAAGGTGGACCAGGGGTGACTCTAGAATGTGTTTGTATGATATGGGTATCAAATTAAAGGTATTAATTAGGGTTTTAAAAGGGAGTGGTGGTTGTTGTATAGGTGGTCGCATTTTCGAGATATCGCCATAAAGGTGGACCAGGGGTGACCCTAGAATTTGTTTGTACAATATGGGTACCAAAATAAAGGTGTTAATGAGTATTTTAAAAGGGTGTAATCCTTAGTTCCATAGGTGGATGCCGTTTCGAGATATCGCCATAAAGGTGGAGCAGGGGTGACCCTATAATTTGTTTGTACAATATGGGTATCAAAAGAAAGGTGTTAATGAGTATTTTAAAAGGGAGTAATCCTTAGTTCCATAGGTGGACGCCGTTTCGAGATATCGCCATAAAGGTGGACCAGGGGTGACCCTAGAATTTGTTTGTACAATATGGGGATCAAACGAAAGGTGTTAATGAGTATTTTAAAAGGGAGTGGGCCTTAGTTCTATAGGTGGACGCCGTTTCGAAATATCGCCATAATGGTGGGCCAGGGGTGACTCTAGAATGTGTTTGTATGATATGGGTATCAAATTAAAGGTATTAATTAGGGTTTTAAAAAGGAGTGGTGGATGTTGTATAGGTGGTCGCATTTTCGAGATATCGCCATAAAGGTAGACCAGGGGTGACCCTAGAATTTGTTTGTACAATATGGGTACCAAAAGAAAGGTGTTAATGAGTATTTTAAAAGGGAGTAATCCTTAGTTCCATAGGTGGACGCCGTTTCGAGATATCGCCATAAAGGTGGAGCAGGGGTGACCCTAGAATTTGTTTGTACAATATGGGTATCAAAAGAAAGGTGTTAATGAGTATTTTAAAAGGGAGTAATCCTTAGTTCCATAGGTGGACGCCGTTTCGAGATACCGCCATAAAGGTGGACCAGGGGTGACTCTAGAATTCGTTTGTTCAATATGGGTATCAAACGAAAGGTGTTAATGAGTATTTTAAAAGGGAGGGGGCCTTAGTTCTATAGGTGTTCGCCTTTTCGATATATCGCCATAAAGGTGGACCAGGGGTGACTCTAGACTTTGTTTGTACGATATGGGTATCAAATGAAAGGTGTTAATGAGTATTTTTAAAAGGGAGTGGGCCTTCGTTCTATAGGTGTTCGCCTTTTCGAGATATCGCAATAAAGGTGGAGCAGGGGTGACCCTAGACTTTGTTTGTACGATATGGGTATCAAATGAAAAGTGTTAATGAGTATTTTTAAAAGGGAGTGGGCCTTCGTTCTATAGGTGTTCGCCTTTTCGAAATATCGCCATAAAGGTGGACCAGGGGTGACTCTAGAATGTGTTTGTACGATATGGGTATCAAATTAAAGGTATTAATGAGAGTTTTAAAGGGGGGTGGTAGTAGTTGTATATGTGAAGGCGTTTTCCAGATATCGACCAAAATGTGGACCAGGGTGTCCCAGAATATCATCTGTTGGATACGGCTAATTTATTTATATATGTAATACCTGCCACGATTTTAAGGGTTTTTTATTTCGCCCTGCAGAACTTTTTCATTTTCTTCTACTTAATATGGTGGGTGTCACAACCATTTTATAAAGTTTTTTCTAAAGTTATATTTCGCGTCAATAAACCAATCCAATTACCTCACCATGTTTCATCCCTTTTTTCGTATTTGGTATAGAATTATGGCATTTTTTTAATTTTTCGTAATTTTCGATATCGAAAAAGTGGGCGTGGTCATTGTGGGATTTCGTCCATTTTTCATACCAAGATAAAGTGAGTTCAAGTAAGTACGTGAACTAAGTTCATTAAAGATATGTCGATTTTTGCTCAAGTTATCGTGTTAACGGCCATGCGGAAGGCCAGACGAACGACTGTGTATAAAAAACTGGGCGTGGCATCAACCGATTTCGCCCGTTTTTACAGAAAACAGTTAACATCATAAAATGTTTGCCCCTACCAAATTTCAAAAGGATTGGTTAATTTTTGTTCGACTTATGGCGTTAAAAGTATCCTATACAAATTAAATGAAAAAGGCGGAGCCACGCCCATTTTGAAATTTTCTTTTATTTTTGTATTTTGTTGCACCATATCATTACTGGAGTTGAATGTTGACATAATTTTCTTATATACTGTGAAGATATTAAATTTTTTGTTAAAATTTTACTTTAAAAAAATTTTGTCCAAATTTTTACTAGTTTGTCCAAAATTTTACTAGTTTTCTATTCTGCGTCATAGATTGAACTCATTTACCAAGTTTCGTCGCTTTATCTGTCTTTGGTAATGAATTATCGCACTTTTTCGGTTTTTCGAAATTTTCGATATCGAAAAAGGGGGCGTGGTTATAGTCCGATATCGTTCATTTTAAATAGCGATCTGAGATGAGTGCTCAGGAACCTACATACCAAATTTCATCAAGATACCTCAAAATTTACTCAAGTTATCGTGTTAACGGACGGACGGACGGACGGACGGACATGGCTCAATCAAATTTTTTTTTGATCCTGATTATTTTGATATATGGAAGTCTATATCTATCTCGATTCCTTTATATATGTACAACCAACCGTTATCCAATCAAACTTAATATACTCTGTGAGCTCTGCTCAACTGAGTATAAAAACAGTCAATTAAGTTGAAATCAGCAAAAAGCCATTATTTAAAGTTATATTGAACTCGTCACAGGGGAAAGTATTCCCTTTAATGTGTTAGATTCTCAAATCATGAAAAATATCATAGATCCGATATGTCTTATATTGAGTCAGAAAAGCAACAAAACTTTTACCTTAAACAGCCGAAACTGTAAAACGGTTTTAAAGCAAGTTGCAAATAATACAAGAGATGAAGTTAAACAAGTAAGGAAGGCTAAGTTCGGGTGTAAACGAACATTACATACTCAGTTGAGAGCTGTGGAGACAAAGTAAGGGAAATCACCATATTGTAAAAGGAACCTAGGGTAACCCTGGAATGTGTTTGTATGACATGTGTATCAAATGGAAGGTATTAAAGAGTATTTTAAGAGGAAGTGGGCCATAGATCTATAGATGGACGCCATTTAGGGATATCGCCATAAAGGTGGACCAGGCCTGACTCGAGAATTTGGTTGTACGATATGGGTACCAAATGAAATGTGTTAATGATAATTTTAAAAGGGAGTGGGCCTAAGTTCTATAGGTGAACGTCTTTTCGAGATATCGCCATAAAGGTGGACCAGGGGTGACTCTAGAATTTATTTTGTACGATATGGGTATCAAATGAAAGGTATTAATGAGTATTTTAAAAGAGCGTGGGTCTAAGTTCTATAGATGTATGCCTTTTCGAGATATCGCCATAAAGATGGACCAGGGGTGACTCTAGAATTTGTTTGTACGGTATGAGTATCAAATGAAAGGTGTTAATGAGTATTTTAAGAGGGCGTGGGCCTTAGTTCTATATGTGGACGCCTTTTCGAGATATCGCCATAAACGTGGACCAGGGGTGACCCTAGAATTTGTTTATACGATATGGGTATCACATGAAAGGTGTTAATAAGTACTTTAAAAGGGAGTGGGCCTTAGTTCTATATGTGGACGCCTTTTCGAGTTATCGCCATAAACGTGGACCAGGGGTGACTCTAGAATGTGTTTGTACGATATGGGTATCAAATTAAAGGTATTAATGAGGGTTTTAAAAGGGAGTGGCCCTTAGTTGTATATGTGAAGGCGTTTTCGAGATATCTACCTAAATGTGGACCAGGGTGATCCAGAACATCATCTGTCGGGTACCGCTAATTTATTTATATATGTAATACCACGTACAGTATTCCTTCCGAGATTCCAAGGGCTTTTGATTTCGCCCTGCAAAACTTTTTCATTTTCTTCTACTTAATATGGTAGGTGTCACACCCATTTTACCAAGTTTTTTTCTAAAGTTATATTTTGCGTCAATAGACCAATAAAATTACCATGTTTCATTGCTTTTTTGTATTTGGTATATAATTATGGCATTTTTTTTCATTTTTCGTAATTTTCAATATCGAAAAAGTGGTCGTGGTCATAGTCGGATTTCGGCCATTTTTTACACCAATATAAAGTGAGTTCAGATAAGTACGTGAACTGAGTTTAGTAAAGATATATCGATTTTTGCCCAAGTTATCGTGTTAACGGCCGAGCGGAAGGACAGACGATCGGCTGTGTATAAAAAATGGGCGTGGCTTCAACCGATTTCCCCTTTTTCACAGAAAACAGTTATCGTCCTAGGAGCTAAACCTCTACCAAATTTCACAAGGATTGGTTAATTTTTGTTCGACTTATGGCATTTAAAGCATCCTAGACAAATTAAATGAAAAAGGGCGGAGCCACGCCCATTTCGAAAAAGTGGGCGAGGTTATTGTCCGATATCGTCCATTTTAAATAGCGATCTGAGATGAGTGCTCAGGAACCTACAGACCAAATTTCATCAAGATACCTCAAAATTTACTCAAATTGTCGTGTTAACGGACGGACGGACATGGCTCAATCGAATTTTTTTCGATACTGATGATTTTGATATATGGAAGTCTATATCTATATCGATTCCTTTATACCTGTACAACCAACCGTTATGCAATCAAAGTTAATATACTCTGTGAGCTCTGCCCAACTGAGTATAAAAAGAGTGCACAATATAATAACCACTACAAAATTCAATCTAGAATTATCGGAATGGTAGAACTGAAGGGCGTAGCATCAAGCTCTTTCTGAAATATTGCTGCTGAAATTAGAAAATATTGAGTAAATGTGGTGTCGGTCTTAATCAAATTGTGTCCATCACATCTGACAATGGGCCAAACATGATAAAATCATCAAAAATTTTATCGCAATTCAGCTTGTTAAAAGAAGATAAAGACGATGTAGAAGAAGCTAATGACGTATATCTGAAAAATATCGAAATGTTTAATGACCCAATTAAGCTGCAAATGGGAGATATTGAGATTTGTCGGTGTGCAGCACATACTGCATATTATTTAATAAATTGCTAAAATTTGGCTAAGTATATAAAAAAATTCAAACGGTTACCGTGAAATTTTTTAACAGAAAGAATTAGCCATACCAGAACTGGATTGTCCAACTAGATGGGGATCACCCGACAGCATGATTTAAAACATATATAACGGAAGTGATATGTTAGTAACATTGAATCAGTTAAAAATAAATCGCAGGATGAAAACTTTGAAGTAAACGATAATTTTAAGCATTGCATTATGGTGAGTTCTAAGCCCAATGTCTAAGATGTAAAATATTAACAGAAAAAATTTTACAAACATTTGATGTTGATGAGTCACTGTCTCTGACAATTGCAAAGAATCTTCTTCGAAATATTGAAATTAGGACGTCTAAATTGCTATCGAACGAAAGTCTAAATGCTTGCTTATTTTTGGATCCACGTTTCAATCATAATCTAACAGCCGATAAAAGAGCAGACGCAATCACATATTTAAAAAAACTGTAAGACAGAATAAAGAAAATAGGATTAATTAAATCCGACTGAACAAATTCGTTAAATAATACGTCAGTTACATTGAATGAAGCTCGTCACGAAGATGAAGATGAATACATAAATGCATATATTTGCCAAAACTTGGAGGCCGGAAATGACAGCGACTTTGACGTGTTCAACAAAATTGAAAATTTTAAATTATATTTTCAAGGAATCAACACAAACGTGCTCGAGTTCTGGAGAGAGAGGGAATTCGCAGATCCAGAACTGTATGCGCTTTCTAATATATGATTTGTGGTACCTCCAACGCAGGTAATTCTTGGAGTCAAAATCAAAATACAGCTTAAAGTAATTTTTTTAATATTTAAAAATTGTACTTTAAATATCTTTTAATTTCTTCTTAATTATTTAGTTTATAGTAAGTGATTTTCAATTGTTTTTGTTTTTATCGGCCTATTGATAAATGATTCAAGGTTCGATTCGAGCTGAAGGCCAGAACAATAATTTTTTTCTAATGATAATTATTGTTATTTTTTAATTTTTCTAAATTTGAAAAATTGTATTTTGTTTTTGGAATAGTAAGTAGAAAATTGTTCAGACAACCTGCCATAGCTGCGCAGATAGATCCATTTCGAAGGGTGGTAAGCCTTCATCATCAGTACGCTTTAGGCATGCTGCGCTAACCTTTTAGCTATACAGCGGTGGTTTGTTTGACTGGCAAATTTGCTACTTCTATTCCTTTTTACCAACTATATTATTCAGTGTTGCGCCATCTGGTGCAAATCACTGATAATGCTGGATTTTTTTTTATTGTCAATTACTTTGTTTGTCATTCCCAAGTGCTCATGGTTTATTAACAATTGTTTTTGTTTTTATCGGCCTATTGATAAAAGATTCAAGGGTCGATTCGAGCTCAAGGCCAGAACAATAATTTTTTTCTAATGATAATTATTGTTATTTATTAATTTTTCTAAATTTGAAAAATTGTATTTTGTTTTTGGAATAGTAAGTAGAAAATTGTTCAGACAACCCAGCGAAAATATTTAAAATTTTCCCTAATTTTGCACAAAATATAAATTTTCCACTTAACACAATCACTTGCACTGTTTTATAAAAGAGAAACAATTTACAATGATTGGTAATTTTATTTTTGAAAGTTTTTTATTTAAAAAAGAAAACAAAAACACTACCTAGCACGGAATGTTTATAAAACCACTTACCTTCTTTTCAATTGTCGTTGATTCGGAATGAAAATCTGCTTTGTAGATGTTGGTATTGTCGTTGCTGAATTATCCTCTGTGTAATACAGTGCACGCTTAAAAAAGGATGTTGGTAGACAAAAAATTAAAATAGATAGTTTTTCCAAGAATACAATAGCTACAGTTTATATTTGTACAAAACAATTCATAACTTATTGTAAAAAAAATAAAGCACATTTCACGGAAATAACTTTTTTAAGAAACATGTAAACAAAACAAAAAATTATGATACTTGCTTTTTTTCAGTAAATCGAGCTTGAAATACTGACGAAAATTTACCGAAACGACGAATTACAACAACAATTTTCCAATATACCAATAATACTGCCACAAAATAACTGATCTCGTTATGTTATAGTTTACTTAAAACTTTTTTATTTTGGTTCAAAATTATTTACAAAAAACTGATGAAAATAGCGCAGGAAAATATTTGCGTGCTTATTTACGACATTTATTTCATGTTTGAATTTGGGCACAAATTTTTCAAAATTGGTTAGTTTATGTTATTTGGGTGTGCTCAGCAATTAAATACGTTTACCTAATGATCGCAGTGTTTGTTTTCAATGCGAATATATTGAAATGTTGGTAGATTTTTAGGCTATGGTGGTAGACGTGGTAGAAAATGAAAATGGACCAAAAAGTTGGTATATCTACCAATAAAGTGGTAAAGTCCATGCACTGCTGCTAACCGACAGCCACAGTTCTTTGCATAACAGTTAACTGTTGCTGCTTACAAGAACTAGGAATTGCTTAAATGCATTGTGTGTAAAAAAATGGAAATGAAATATGCAAACACTAAAGGGCTCCGGCGATTAACAACGAGATTGACTGAATTTTTGTTGTGTGCGTGTCGGGTATTTGACGCTTGCCCCGCGACTATCAAATGAAAAGCAATCAATCAATATTTGCATTGAGAAACCGTAGCGTTCGGACGTGAATATGTCGTCATCGGATGATGATTTTTTTTACTTGCAACTACAGCAGTTTTATTAAATAAAAAGAAAAGGAAAAAGAGTGTTAAGAAGAAATTGTGGATGAAAAGCTTGTACGCAAAACGTAATACATTGATAATTATACTCAGTTGAGCAGAGCTCACAGAGTATATTAAGTTTGATTGGATAACGGTTGTTTGTACATATATAAAGGAATCGAGATAGATATAGACTTCCATATATCAAAATAATCAGGACCGAAAAAAAATTTGATTGAGCCATGTCCGTCCGTCCGTCCGTCCGTCCGCCCGTTAACACGATAACTTGAGAAATTTTGAGGTATCTTGATGAAATTTGGTATGTAGGTTCCTGAGCACTCATCTCAGATCGCTATTTAAAATGAACGATATCGGACTATAACCACGCCCACTTTTTCGATATCGAAAATTTCGAAAAACCGAAAAAGTGCGATAATTCATTACAAAAGACCGATACAGCGACGAAACTTGGTAGATGAGTTGAACTTATGACGCAGAATAGAAAATTGGTAAAATTTTTGACAATGGGCGTGGCACCGCCCACTTTTAAAAGAAGGTAATTTAAAACTTTTGCAAGCTGTAATTTGGCAGTCGTTGAAGATATCATTATGAAATTTGGCAGGAACGTTACTCTTATTACTATATGTACGCTTAATAAAAATTAGCAAAATCGGAGAAGGACCACGCCCACTTTAAAAAAAAAAGTTTTTTTAAGTAAAATTTTAACAAAAAATTTAATATCTTTACAGTATATGTATAAGTAAATTATGTCAACATTCAACTCCAGTAATGATATGGTGCAACAAAATACAAAAATAAAAGAAAATTTCAAAATGGGCGTGGCTCCGCCCTTTTTCATTTAATTTGTCTAGGATACTTTTAACGCCATAAGTCGAACAAAAATTAACCAATCCTTTTGAAATTTGGTAGGGGCATAGATTTTATGACGGTAACTGTTTTCTGTGAAAATGGGCGAAATCGGTTGATGCCACGCCCAGTTTTTATACACAGTCGTCCGTCTCTCCTTCCGCATGGCCGTTAACCCGATAACTTGAGCAAAAATCGACATATCTTTAATGAACTTAGTTCACGTGCTTACTTGAACTCACTTTATCTTGGTATGAAAAATGAACGAAATCCGACAATGACCACTTTTTCGATATCGAAAATTACGAAAAATGAAAAAAATGCCATAATTCTATACCAAATACGAAAAAAGGGATGAAACATGGTAAGGTAATTGGATTGTTTTATTGACGCGAAATATAACTTTAGAAAAAACTTTATAAAATTGTTGTGACACCTACCATATTAAGTAGTATGAAAAAGTTCTGCAGGGCGAAATAAAAAACACTTAAAATCTTGGCAGGTATTACATATATAAATAAATTATCGGTATCCACAGATGATGTTCTGGGTCACCCTGGTCCACATTTTGGTCGATATGTGGAAAACGCCTTCACATATACAACTACCACCACTCCCTTTTAAAACTCTCATTAACACCTTTAATTTGATACCCATATCGTACAAACTCATTCTAGAGTCACCCCTGGTCCACCTTTATGGCGATATCTCGAAAAGGCGTCCACCTATAGAACTAAGGCCCACTCCCTTTTAAAATACTCATTAACTCCTTTCGTTTGATACCCATATTGCGCAAACGAATTCTAGAGTTACCCCTGGCCCACCTTTATGGCGATATCTCGAAACGGCGTCCACCTATGGAACTAAGGATTACTGCCTTTTAAAATACTCATTAACACCTTTCATTTGATACCCATATCGTACAAACACATTCTAGAGTCACCCTTGGTCCACCTTTATGGCGATATTTCGAAACGGCGTCCACTTTAGAACTAAGGCCCACTCCCTTTTAAAATACTCATTAACACCTTTCGTTTGATGCCCATATTGTGCAAACAAATTCTAGGTTCACCCCTGGTCCACCTTTATGGCGATATCTCGAAACGGCGTCCACCTATGGAACTAAGGATTACTCCCTTTTAAAATGCTCATTAACACCTTTCTTTTGATACCCATATTGTACAAACAAATTCTAGGGTCACCCCTGGTCCACCTTTATGGCGATATCTCGAAACGGCGTCCACCTATGGAACTAAGGATTACTCCCTTTTAAAATACTCATTAACACCTTTCATTTGATACCCATATCATACAAACGCATTCTAGAGTCACCCCTGGTCCACCTTTATGGCGATATCTTGAAAAGGCGACCACCTATACAACAACCACCACTCCCTTTTAAAACCCTCATTAATACCTTTAATTTGATACCCATATCGTACAAACACATTCTAGAGTCACCCCTGGTCCACCTTTATGGCGATATTTCGAAACGGCATCCACCTATAGAACTAAGGCCCACTCCCTTTAAAAAATACTCATTAACACCATTCGTTTGATGTCCATATTGTACAAACAAATTCTAGGGTCGCCCCTGGTCCACCTTTGTGGCGATATCTCCAAACGGCGTCCACCTATGAACTAAGGATTACTGCGTTTTAAAATACTCATTAACACCTTTCATTTGATACCCATATCGTACAAACGCATTATAGTCACCCCTGGTCCACCTTTATGGCGATATCTCGAAAAGGCGACCACCTATACAACAACCAAACTCCCTTTTAAAACCCTCATTAATACCTTTAATTTGATACCCATATCGTACAAACGCATTCTAGAGTCAACCCTGATCCACCTTTATGGCTATATCCCTAAATGGCATCCACCTATAGAACTATGGCCCACTCCCTCATAAAATACTCTTTAATGCCTTTCATTTGATACACATGTCATACAAGCACATTCCAGGGTTTCCCTCGGTTCATTTTCCTACATGGTTATTTTCCCTTACACCCGAACTTAACCTTCCTTACTTGTTTTCAATAAATTTTAATATGAACTGCTGTTCTTCCGCGAATTTATTCACTTTGAATGTCGACACAAACTAAATACAACACTGTTGTTTTGTTAATCGCACCGCGCTACTATCAAATAAGCAAGCGTTAAATGAAAAAATCAAAAATTTTAGATTTTCATCAACGTGTAGCCGACAACAAATACGTGTGTCACGAAGCCATCCGACTGCACTAACACACACAAAATTCAGTCAATCTCGTTGTTAATCGCCGGAGCCCTTAAAACGAAACCCATTGCTGCTTGGTCTATGAATTGAAATGAGCGATACAAATTGCACAGATAGTTAATATACATACATATGTAGCAGATAGTGCTATGATCGTGGCTCCGCGATTAAATAAACCCCGAATTTTTGAACATTTCAAAGTAAAAGTTGACGATGATATTGCTGTTTGAAATATTTGCAACAGAAATCTAAAAAAATTGAATGTTTAATTAAAAAAATCATTTAAATAATGTGCACATTATCAATATAAGTCATGCTGACACATCAAGCAGTGGAGGTAGTGGAATTGTGAAAGCGAAGTTTAAAAAACAGTCAATTAAATTGAAATCAGCAAAAAGCAATTATTTAAAGTTATACTGAAATGGACACCGAGGAAAGTATTCCTTTTAATGTGTTAGATTTTCAAAGCATGAAAAATATCATAGATCCGATATGTCGTGTATTGAGTCAGAAGTGCAACAAAACGTTTACCTTAAACAGCCGAAACTGTAAAACTGTTTTAAAGCAAGTTGCAAATAATACAAGAGATGAAGTTAAAAAAGAGTTGAATCAGCGCCTAATATCAATAAAAATGGATAGTGCATCTCATCTATCACGCAAGAGTTTTGCTCTTAGTGCACAATACAACAACCACTACAAAATTCAGTCTAGAATTCTCGGAATGGTAGAACTCAAGGGCGTTGCATCAAGCTCTTACAGAAATATTGCTGCTGAAATTATGAAAATATTGAGTAAATGTGGTGTCGGTCTTAATCAAATTGTGTCCATCACATCTGACAATGGGCCAAATATGATAAAATCATCACAAATTTTATCGCAATTCAGCTTGTTGAAAGAAGATAAAGACGATGTATATGAAGCTAATGACGTGTATTTGAAAAATATCGAAATGTTTAATGACACAATTAAGCTGCAAATGGCATATACTGCACAACTTTGCGCATTATATAGTACTAAAGATACTTTAATAAAATGTTATTTGATAAATTGCCAAAATTTTACTAAGTATATAAAAGAAAATTGAAACGGTTACCGTGAAATTTTTGAACAGAAAAAATTAGCCATACCACAACTGGATTGCCCAACTAGATGGGGATCGCCCTACAATATGATTTAAAACATATATAATGCAAGTGATGTGTTAGTTAACATTGAATCAGTTAAAAATAAATCGCAGGATGAAAACTTTGAAGTAAACGATAATTTTTGGGCTTTTATAAAAACGTACTACAGGGTTTTTGAAAAACCTCTTCAAAAAACTATTATTAAATTTCAAGCGGAAGCATTGCATTATGGTGAATTCTATGCCCAATTGCTAAGATCTAAAATATTGACAGAAAAAATTTTGAAAACATTTTATGTTGATGATTCACTGTCTCTAACAATTGGAAACAATCTTCTTCGAAATATTGAAATTAGGACGTCTAAATTGCTATCGAGCGAAAGTCTAAATGCTTGCTTATTTTTGGATCCACGTTTCAATCATAATCTAACAGCCGATAAAAGAGCAGACGCAATCACATATTTAAAAAAACTGTATGACAGAATAAATGAAATAGGATGCATTAAATACGACAGAACAAATTCGTTAGATAATACGCCAGTTACTTTTAATGAAGATCGTCACGAAGATGAAGACGAATACATGAATGCATACCTTTGCCAAAACTTGGAGGCCGGAAATAACAGCAACTTTGACGTGTACAACAAAATTGAAAATTTTAAATTATCTTTTCAAGGAATCAACACAAACGTGCTCGAGTTCTGGAGAGAGAGGGAATTCGCAGATCCAGAACTGTATGCGCTTTCTAATATATGCTTTGCGGTACCTCCAACGCAGGTAATTCCTCAAGTCAAAATCAAAAGACAGTTTAAAGTAATTTTTTTAATATTTAAATAATCTATATATATAAAAAGAAGTGTTCATTTTGATTGTCACTCCATAACTCGAGAACGGCTGGACAGATTGCCATGAAATTTTTAGGAAAGATACAGGAAGGAGAGATGATGGTTAGTTGATTTTGAAATCCCAAATCGGTTAAACCATATATATATATAAATCAAATTCTGTGTGTGTGTGTGTGTTCGCTATGGAAACGTATTTCCAAAACATCAATCATCACCAAATTTTGGTTATGGGTTCCTTCGATCAACGGGAAGGTTTTGTGCTAAAAATAATTTCGATATATAAAAGGGGCGTGGCACCTCCATACAAATGAAATCTTTGGTACTGCATACCTTTGAAGGTATACATGCCAGAACATTGAAATTCAATGAGGAGTTATATGAGGTCAATCCCTAACACCACCAAGAAAATGCGGAATTTGGAGATAGGGGGCGTGGCACCTCCCATACAAATGGAATCTTTAGTACTGCATACCTTTGAAGGTATACATGCCAGAACATTGAAATTCAATGAGGAGTTATTTGAGGTCAATCCTTATCACCACCAAGAAAATATGGAATTGGGAAAAAGGGGGCGTGGCACCTCCCATACAAATGGAATATATTATACTGCATATATCTGGATGGCGCAATGGTAGGATAATTAAAATTGGTAAGGAGCTATGTTACGTTAAGTCCTAAAACCTCCAGCAAAATGTGGAATGGGGAAAAACTATGGCTGGCGTACAAACTTAAGTTATTTTAACACCTAAAGTTTGACTGCATTGTTGAGTTTAGCTGTTATGCCTTTTGGACGTTTAGTAATCTGCCGCTGTTAAAAAAAATTGTTTAGCTTCAGTCTATCTACATCTTCTATAAAAATCAAATTCTGTGTGTGTGTTCCCTATGAAAACGTGTTTGCTATACTTCGATCATCACCAAATTTTGGCTCGAGGTTCCTTCGATCAAGACGAAAGTTTTTCATATTTCAGAATTAAGAATTTTAAATTTAAATGTTTTTGTTTTCTGGCTATGCGAAAGAACTATCTTAGCTCCCAAAAATGATCATGTTAACAAAATCAATGATCGCTTTCAAAATCAATTTCCTGGTGAAGTGACGAAATATAAATCGATCGACACAGTTACAGATGAAGATAAAATTGTGGATTATCCAAATGAATTTCTATACTCCTTAGAACCAAAAGGAATGCCTGCGCATATATCAACTATGAAAATTGGCTCACCAGTCATGCTTCTTCGGAATGTAATCAAAGCAACAATCATCAGCGGTAAAAGCAATACAATAATATAAAATAAGATACAATAAGATACAAGAATAAAATGTTTAACAGAAAATTTCACCAAATGTGCGTACAAAATTCAATTCAATTTACAGAACAATAAATTAAATTATCAACAAACAAAACAGAAAAAATAACGCAACATCCATTCGATCTCGGGCGTTACAACGTGCGCCTGGTAAAGCTAGTATACTTTAAATATCTTTTAATTTCTTCTTAACTATTTAGTTTATAGTAAGTGATTTTCACTAAACAAATTATTAATATTAAAAAAAAAGCTTTACTACTACTTTTGATAATGAGTCTTAATGAGAAAATTTCAGCTTTAAAATCGACTCATACTTTATTAATTAGGTAACCATTGAATGGGCATTTTCATCCCTTCAGATAATACTTACGGATAACCGCAACCGACTGGGCCAGAGGACATCCTAATTGTTAAGCTAAACCCGATGTATTTGGATAAAGCGGTTAACGAGTTACCCCTCTTTGAAGATATAGATGGAATAGTGTATTCAGTGGACTAATAATCATTTTCTGTTTAAAGTTCTGTTTTATGTTTAACTGAAAAGTTTTTATGGAATTATTTACTTAATTTGGTTTTAATTTCTTTTTTTTTCATTTTATCTGAATATAAAAAAACTATAAGAATTAGTCTATTGACTTCGCATTGAAACTGAAATAGTTATTAGTTAGTCAGCAATCCGAACTCTATTATTTAGTATTTTTTGGACATCATGCGAAATCGAGAAGAGTCTATTGAATCTAATCGATATATCCAGTGGCGTGCCTAGAATATTGAGCGCCCGGAGCAATGGATGATTTGCCGCCCCCTACCCATATATTGTTTTTACAAACTCCGTAGTCTAAGTTCCGTAAGACATTTCCGGATAATTTTTTACAATTTTCATGCCTTATTTCATTATCAATAAACAATACTTTCAATAGTTTTGAACGGTTTGATATTCTCTCGTGGCCACAATGTTACATAATATTATGATACAGTGAGCTATTTTTAACATGTGAATTGCACTTTGCCAGTGATTTGAATTTTAAAACAAGGGCGTGCTTCGTATCAAATCACAAACTTTGAACTTATCGACCGCAGTGCCACCAGTTTGCTCCATGCCTTCGACCCAGAGCATTGTAAATCTTACCAAGTAGCGCAACTAACAGCTGATCGGTGAAAATTCACACATTCACACGCACAGTTCTCAACTCAGTTTCAAAAAAAGCTTTAGATTATTTAGCTCAAATTTTAAAGTGAGATAATACTTACGAATTTATGTATATGGAATATATAAGGCGTTTTTGTTGCTATTAAAACAATATTTTTATTTATATTAAATCTTTTATCATTTTTTTTTTACTTTGGAAAAACTCCGAACAGCATTCCTTCATTATATGTCATTCAACTGCCTATTTCACTGCATTCCACTCTATTCGCAACAAAACCTCAATTTAAGCTGCCAAACTATATAGTAAACAATGACCCAGAGTGTTTCTTCTTTCTGTTACCCATAACCCCAAATATTTTTTTCGCTTGTCAGTGTTGATAGAATTCGTACAAAATTACGAATAATTTATTCAGCTCAAGTAAGTAAATTCTTTATAACTACCACTGATTAATGATGTTACTTTTTCACAACAAATTTTGCATTTTCTTTCAGAAAAAGCAGAAAATGCAGAATTCTGCGAGGTCAAAAAATTTGATGGAAGCTTTCATTAAAAAACGAACCATTGCACAAAGTCTTACTTCTTCGAGTGAGGACTCGACTTCAACTGAGGAAACTGACATCGAGTGCGATAGGGATGCAGATGAAGTCAATAAGAATATTGAAGAATAATCGGAGAAACATTTTTCAAACACATACGTTTGAAATCGACATTTCGACATTCATTCGTATTTTCGTTGTTTAAAACATTTTTTTCTCGTCGCATCTCGTTCATTTTACTCGAAAAATACACAAATATTTATTAATATGGAGTAATCCAAATGACGAATGGTGTTGGAGTTGCCCATAAAATTCGAAGTTTTCAAAACACAACTTTTCGCGTTTGAATATCTTTAATTTATGTTTTTTGCATTTATTAAAATAAAATCAAAACTTTACAAAAATACCGAAAAGATCAAAAGGAAAAAAATTAAATTTTTTTTGGCAACACACTCCAACTCATAGCAGCTTTCGGCGGATTATACACCTTGTTTAGCGCACATCCAAAATAAAAACCCATCTGTGAAAAATGTTTTCACGTTCCTTCAAAATTTTTCTTTCTAGGAATTTTTTTTCAAAGGCACCGACCCACTCTAATGCTCATTCTGATTTTGCCAATTTATTTGCACAGTTAAATAAACATAACACGCGGCCTATTATTTAGATAACCTTAAAATTCAATAGTTATCGCATTTCTGAAATTGGGTCATGGCGCTTGGGTACATTTTCCAGCACCCTGTTTTTCTTCGCATACAAATCTACAACTTACCGGCACTTTGTTTTGATTTTGTTCTTCTTTTGTTCCCGGCCATCATGAAAGTAGTGGTGAGTGGTGATGCATTTTTTCAATTCGATAAATGCACCAAAGGTATCGACAGGTGTGATCATGTATATGCTCGAGTCTAATAAGCTACAAAATTTTGGTTTCTGGGTAAAAATACATACATGCCACCTAGAATAATCACTTTAGCCACAAGTCGCAGCCGCTACTATTAAAGCCGCTCAAACCACCTTAGTTTCTAATCGAGGTAATCGGTAGAATTATTGCTCGCCAGCATATTAACATGACATTTTCCATTATACCATTGTTACCTCAACGAGGAAAAATGTCATTACACCACATTGAGTTCGGAGGACAATACAACCTCAAGTGCAAAGCCTGCGGCCGATATCATCCGATTCGGCTTTGTCCAATCTTTCGGGCCAAAAAACCGGAAGATCGTTTACGTGCGGTGCTCGTACACCGCTATTGCACAAATTGCCTGGCAGTCACTCATCGAACAGAGAGTTGCTCAAATGAGGGAAGATGTCGTCGATACAACGACGACCACCACACTCTTCTCCATATTGACACCTCTGCCGACCCGCGAAGAACAACGCACAAGCCATAAAGGTACTAACGCCATGAAGACGACGACGATGACGACATCATTTCGTTAGAAGCATCAGTGGTCGAAGCTGAAAATAATGCGCCTCTAGAGTTGGAGGAAGGTGAAATACCTGTCTCGCAAGCGGGAACTAGTGCTTCCCGCAGAGACACCAACGAGAAAAGGGAGTCAGAGGTACTCCCAACCGCATGAAGCAGCGATATAACCGACCGACGATTTAGACCGTTGTTGCATCACGAAAAAAGGCAACAAGATGCGTCACGAGCGACTAAGCCGTACCGTCGACAACAAAATGCCCAAACACATCGCCAAAAGCAAAACAAACCCCGGAGGAGAGTGGAACCCTAGACTTTCCAGCCTATGGTTCGCAATAATCTTCGATCTGGTGTTCAGTAACCTGCTGCATTAATGAGCATATATGGGTATACCACCGCGATTACACCGACTGCAGTCGTCAAGGTCGAATCCGGAAGGCGATTACATTTAGTTCGTGCGCTCATTGATCCAAGCGCCACTACCTCAATTATCGCGGACGTCCTTGTAAAATATTTAAACCTATCTACGACGGCGACAAATAAGCAAAAAGGTTTCTTTATCAAATGACGAGGCAACTACGGGCATGCGAGTACGGTAACAACGCATGCTATAGTTCTGCGAAACTTTTCCGAGCGCTCACCGGCTAACGAGGTTGATAGTGCAATCGTCAGAGCGTACTCTAACCTAAAGCTTGCCGACGCGCGGTTTCATAGTCCTGCCCCGCTACGCCTAGTACTAGGAGCAGACGTGTTCCCTAAAAAAACATAAATATTTGCGGCAGCTCTAGGAACATAAATGTTTTCGGCAGCCTTAGTATGCGTTCTGTTAACCTTATGTTAACAGCAACTGTTTGACTACTTTTGTCAAACAGTTAACTACAATAATCGTTGGATTTTACCGTTTCGCGAGTTAGAGGATTTTATGCAAAAGAGGGCTCTTCCACTTCTTTTGCGATCACAGAAAGGATAAGCAGCAAACTCCAGCCACCACGATTTCCGTAAGTTGAACTAAAATTATATAATACATATACTAAAATTATACACACATATCTACATATACATATACACATAAAACACATTACAATATCATATTGTAATTAATCAAATAATTTGTATATTTAATTAATTAAATAAAATATTTTTGTAACGTGAATGCTAATTCTCAATTTTCGATCTTTTCATTTATTTCGTCGGACGAGCCCAAGGTCTCCTGCTCCCTCGAACAGGTCTCAAGTTATAAAGTGACACCAAAAATGTTCACTTATTTTTATATATATAGATAAATAGTTTTTTTAAAGAAATGTTAAGTTAGGATAACGAAAGAAAAAAACTTGCTGATAAGTAGAACCAATCGAATCAAGCTCTTACAGCTACATCGCATAACAACTACAACGATGGAAGGCCTTTCAACGTAGCAGCTGAACGCGAATTTGTAAGCATGTAAGTTATATATTTTCATTATAATTCTTTCGTTACAATCTTTTATTCAGCCGATTCATATCGCCATAAATATGTAAGTATGACGGCAAACATTTTCCTTGCCTAAAGATAATTTTCCATAATTTTTGAAATTTTTAAATTTTCATTAATGCTAATCGGAATTTTAATGAATCCTTTATTTTAGCTATAAACTCTCTCACACTGTTTCAAAACATTTAGTTTTGCAATTTCCTTTTAATTTATCTTATATTTTCATTTTGGTGCAAAATTCGAAATCGAGCATAATACCCACCTATGATCCTTATGTATTCATTCATAGTTGGCTGCGGGCTCTGATATACCCTTTCTTGTAGTGCGTGTCCATACCTACATACATACATAATTACAAACGTACGTTTGTCGATTTGGTGACAGCTAATCATTTACATAAAAGCAGTGAAAACATAAATTGAAAACAAGTAAGGACAGGACTGTCTTCGGCTGTTCCGAAGACTTCATACCTTTCATGAATGAGGCTGAACAATAATCTTATCCCGTTCTTAATCTCCGAATAATCGGATTTATAAGATAAGAAATATATAGTGAAGAGATCTACATACCTAAGCGATTTTTAAGATAAATTAAAAAAAAAAACAGGTAGGTAATTTGTGTGAAGACAATATATGACGTAAACGTAACTTTTGATGAAATTTGATGAATTTTGAAGCTTCTAGCCGTAAAAAGGGCCAAAAATGACAGTTTATATGAAGAATATAATATATATACCACCGATCTATGATTTTTTCAGACAACAATATATGCTATATACGTAAGCATTTGGCGAAATTTAAAGCTTCTAGCTGTTAAAACGGGGCAGAAATTGCGCAAAGTTTCTTATCTGAACAATCGGTTGTATGAGATATATACTATGAATACCGCCGATTTCATGATTTTTTCAGACATCAATATATACTATACACGTAAGCATTTGGTGAAATTTGAAGCTTCTAGCTGTTAAAATGGAGCCGAAGTCGCAAACAATATATATATATATACTATATATTGTAACGATTTTACAGCAATTTCCCTTATATGCAATCTTCTACCAACGTTCGTATCGCTAAACTGTTGAATAAATAACTCCAATATTGAATAATGGAAAAATGGCCTTTATTAAAGTACTTCACAATAACACATATATTTTGCAACGAATAGCTTGCTTAATAACCAAACTGATAGCTTAAATGAAACCGACTTTCAAAATAATACTGCTATGGCTCGCTAGATAGCGTCTTAATCGAAACTGGATTCCAGCGCCTCTACATTTGCTGCCTTTTATACTCTCTGATTTCAACGTTCGCATCTTCTAGGCGCTTACGTTTCCAGAATCTACTAATTGCCATCAGCACTTAAACTTCTCAGCTGTAACTACAATTGCACGATTTTGTAGCTTCTCTCATTGCATACTTTCAGGAGTATCTCAGATATATGCATGTATTTGTGCATTGATTCTCCGCTGCTCGTATACGTACATGGTACATATGTGTAGACGCAATTATTGGTTCGTTTATGTAGATACATAATGATTGATCTATGGATGTGCATGATATCACTGTTTAGCATCGGCTTAGAGATAGCAGCACACCTTAGTTTTGCTAATATTCGTAACGCTGCCCTCCACCTAAGTCTGTTCGTCCCGATCAGACAAATCTCCCGATCTAAACGCCGCTAGCATCTCCAAATGTACCACTCTTCTACTCCGTGGTTTCCCATTGGTTTGTATGCGGTAGATGGTATCACTGATCTTCTTCACAACTTTGTACGGGCCTTCCCAACTGCACCGAATCTTGGAGGGAACACCTTTATGCCGCTGAGGGTTGTATAACAGTACCAAATCTCTCTCCAAGAAACCTTCCGAAATTTTGTTCTCATTGTACCTGCGTTTCATCTTACTACTCATTATTCTTGATCATTCCCTCGCACTCTGTTGTTTGGCCAATGAACTTCTTGGCAGAGCTTCCACTTGACGGATTGACTTTGCATCATCATTATCGTCTGGAAATTTCACAATGGTAGTGCGCGCTGGCTTGAAACCATCCTTGCATTCTTTCTGAAAAATACTTTCAGTCGTTTTAGTGCGTCCATTACGGTTTGTCGACGCCGGTCTTTTTCTCGCAGGTACTTTTAATTTCGCTTTATTTGGCCCATTCGATCCATCAACCTTTTCTTTTGACATCCGTGGCCTTTGTCGAGTCTTCTCCACAATTACTCGATTACTACTGAACGCCTTCTCCAACTTGAAGTTAAGTGGTATATCCTGGTTCTCGTAACGCATCACCCTTCTCTGCATATCGATCTTGATGTCATGGTCAATCAAGAAGTCCACTACAAATATGACTTCTTCAACGATCTTCGCCACAACGAATTTATGTAGAACCGTGACCTTTCCAATCAAGACTTCACATATCACTTCTCCCGGGACTTGGTTATACTCGCCAGTGACCGTACGCAACCCTGCTCCAGGTAACGGTTTTACTCTCCTGTTGACCAAGTCAGATCGGATCAAGGAATGAGATGGGCCGGTATCTACAGTCAGTACACGTTCTTTGCCATCCACATTCCCTCTGCCGGTAAGACTGCTCAATTTTCTACCAATTTGCGACACAAATATCACAGGACATTCAATAGCTGGGGCAAGTTTTCGTTCTTTACAACTGACACGCTCTTGCTCAACTCCTCCAGATTTACGTTTACGGCCACCCACATTGTTGGAACTATTAGGACCAAGATCGCAATGACCTTTCCAATCAAGACTTCACATATCACTTCTCCCTGGACTTGGTTATACTCGCCAGTGACCGTACGCAACCCTGCTCCAGGTAACGGTTTTACTCTCCTGTTGACCAAGTCAGATCGGATCAAGGAATGAGATGGGCCGGTATCTACAGTCAGTACACGTTCTTTGCCATCCACATTCCCTCTGCCGGTAAGACTGCTCAATTTTCTACCAATTTGCGACACAGATATCACAGGACATTCAATAGCTGGGGCAAGTTTTCGTTCTTTACAACTGACACGCTCTTGCTCAACTCCTCCAGCTTTACGTTTACGGCCACCCACATTGTTGGAACTATTAGGACCAAGATCGCAATGACGTGCAATGTGACCGGACTTCCCGCATTTGAAGCATTTGATAACTTTTTCACTGCACTTTAGCGATCCTTTCAGCGCCTCCAATATTGCGTCTACCCACTCTGGTCTTTCTACTTCCACACGGCGTGCTTTGAAAACTGGCTTACACAGAAGCGACGCTGTTTCCTGAATCAGAGCTAGTGATACCGTTTCTGCGAATGTTGGCTTTGGGTTTGCGTATGTAGCTCGCTTTGTTTCGACGTCCCGTATGCCATTTATAAAGCTCTGAATCTTTACCCTTTCAGTGTATTCCACTGGTGCGTCCCCATTCGCTAAATGTGCTAGCCTTTCAATATCCGACGCAAACTCTTGCAATGTTTCACCAGGCCTCTGGAAGCGGCTCGGCAACTCCATTTGGTATATCTGTCTCTATGCTCAGTTCCGTATCGTCTCTCTAGAGCGCCCATCAATGCTTCATAACAGTTCCGTTTGCCCTCTGGAATGGTTTGTAAAATCTCAGCTGCAGGCCCTTTCAACGCCATGAACAGTGCAGCAACTTTATCTTCCGCACTCCAGTTGTTCACTGCTGCGGTATTCTCAAACTAAATCTTAAACACCTGGAAAGGAACAGAGCCGTCAAAAGATGGAGTTTTTACCTTCGTATTGCTTGCTGAAACAACTGGGCGAATTAGTTGCAACTCCTGTATACGACCTCTCAAAGCATCCACCTCTGCCTCGAATTTGTCTTAAAACTTCGTTATTTTCTCGTCCATACGCGCTTCGAGTTTTGATGATATACGCGCCTCTTGCTCTTTCAGTTGTGTTTCCATTTTTGATGTAATCTGTGTCGACATTTCTGAAATACGTGTCTCATGTGATTCCAGCTGTGATGCCATATATGTCTTCTGCTCTTCCAGTTGAGATGACATTTGCGATGACTTTTCTGAAATACGTGCCTCCTCTTGGATGTTAAACGTATCTCCTGCGATTCCAGCTGAGATGACATGTTGGTGGATATTTGTGATGACATTTCGGACATTTGTGCCGTTATTGCAGCCAATATCATGTTCAGGTCTGTGTTCGCCATTGTCTACGGTGTTTCATTTTTCTCTTCAATTTTTGCTGTTGTTTCGTCCCAATCAGCATAAAAGACATACCACATCAATTCCTTCTGCTTCTATTGCCTCTCGTAGTCGTGCCTGAAGTTCGAGTTTAACGCCGCTTGTATTCAATCCACG
This sequence comes from Eurosta solidaginis, assembly GCF_040869045.1. Classification (NCBI taxonomy): domain Eukaryota; kingdom Metazoa; phylum Arthropoda; class Insecta; order Diptera; family Tephritidae; genus Eurosta; species Eurosta solidaginis. The sequence continues at coordinate 18,688,631 of NC_090324.1, forward strand.
GCTCTCCAACTTCTTCTTCAGTTGCTGGATCTTCAATCCACTGAACTTTGCCATGTCCTTGTTGTCCTCTGGAATTTATTCAACAATTCCTCTTATGACACCAATTGTAACGATTTTATTGCAATTTCCCTTATTTGCAATCTTCTGCCAACGTTCGTATCGCAAAACTGTTGAATAAATAACTCCAATATTGAATAAAGGAAAAATGGCCTTTATTAAAGTACTTCACAATAACATTTATATTTTGCAACTAGCTAGCTTAATGACCAAACGGATAGCTTAAATGAAATTGACTTTCAAAATAATACTGCTATGGCTCGCTAGATAGCGTCTTAATCGAAACTGCTTGATAGCTCAAATCAAACTGAATTCCAGCGTCTCTACATTTGCTGCCTTTTATACTCTCTTATTTCAACGTTCGCATCTTCTAGGCGCTTCCATTTACAAAATCTACTAATTGCCATTAGCTCTCAAACTTCTCAGCTGTAACTACAATTGCACGATTTTATAGCTTCTCTCATTGCATACTTTCAGGAGTATCTCAGATATATGCATGTGTTTGTGCATTGATTCTCCGCTGCTCGTATACGTACATGGTAGATATGTGTAGACGCAATTATTGTTTCGTTTCTGTAGATACATAATGATTGATCTATGGATGTGCATGATATCACTGTTTAGCATCGGCTTAGAGATAGCAGCACACCTTAGTTTTGCTAATATTGGTAACAATATATATACTATATATACCATCATATACATATTATATATCACCGATCTCTATGATTTTTTGACACAATAATATATACTATATACGTAAGCAATCGGTGAAATTTGAAGCTTATAGCTGTTAAAGTGGGGTAGAAATTGCGAAAAGTTTCTTATCTGAACAATCGGTTGTATGATATATATACTATATACACAACCGATCTCTTCAATTTTTTCAGACAATAATATATGTAAGCATTCGGTGAAATTTGAAGCTTGTAGCTGTTAAAATGGGACTAAAATTGCGCAAATATATATATATACTATATATATACTATATATATACTATATATGCCACCATATATATACTATATATACCACCTATCTTTATGATTTTTTCAGACATCAAATTATTAAATTTGAAATTTGAAGCCTCTAGCTCTTAAAATAGGGCACTAATTACGAAAAGTTTCTTATCTGAACAATCGGTTGTGGGGGATATATACTATATATACGACCGATCTCATCAATTTTTTCAGGCAACAATATGTTCAATATACGAAAGTATATAGTGAAGTTTGAAGCTTCAATCTGTTAATTTGAGTAAGATATGACAAAAATCCTCTTTTTCTGAAAAATCGGTTGTTTGGAGGATATATGCCTTAGTGGTTCGATCCGGCCGGTTCCGACAAATGTCTAATCGGACACCCAAATACACCCGCTCACCAAATTTTATCAAGATATCTCAAAAATTTAGGGACTAGTTTGCATACAAACCGACAGACGGACAGACGGATATGGCTAAATCAACTCAGCTTTTCATCCTGATTATTTTGGTATACTTAATGGTGGGTCTATATATTTTCTTTTGAGGACTTACAATTTTGGGTTTCGAGACGAAATTAATATACCATTTCATTTACATGAAAGGTATAAAAACAAGTAGATACTTTGTGTGAGGATGCAAAGTTTCAGGTTCTTTGTTGTCTGCGTGTAAAAATGTTGACAACGAAACAGGCATTTCAATAATATATGACGTAAACGTAACTATTTGGTGAAATTTGATGAATTTTGAAGCTTCTAGCCGTAAAAAAGGGGCAAAAATGACAGTTTATATGGGGTATATAATATACATACTACCGATTTCTATAATTTTTTCAGACAACAATATATGCTATATACGTAAACATTTGGTGAAATTTGAAGCTTCTAGCTGTTAAAATGGGGCAGAAATTGCGGAAAGTTTCTTATCTAAACAATCGGTTGTATGAGATATATACTATATAACCACCGATCTCAATGATTTTTTCAGACAACAATATATGCTATACACGTAAGCATTCGGTGAAATTTGAAGCTTCTAGCTGTTAAAATGGCGAAGAAATTGCGCAAAGTTTCTTATCTGACCAATCGGTTGTATGAGATATATACTATACTAGCAGATCCGGCAGACATTGTTCTGCCCTAAATTTGGCCTATCTGCATACATTTTAATAAGCCTTTTCCGTCTAACTCTGCCCTCGCCCCTCTACACTTTTTCCTAATCTTTGTATTCACTCCTCCCTTCATATTTTTCGCTTCATCTATCACCATCTCCGTCTCATTCTATCTCCTTCTCAGTATCCTTCTCTCTTTTCTCTTCTCTCAAGTTTTTATTATTCTTCTTCATAACTTATTCTCAGTCCCAGAGGGTCGTATTTATTTTGTTCCAGTCCCAATCCGAGTCTCAGTCTTAGTCTCAGTCTCAGTCCCAGTTCTAGTCCTAATCCCAATGCCAGTCCGTCTCTGGTGTACTTCCCGGAAAAAAGCATCGCAAATACTAATATAGGTAAATTTATATACCGAACTTCAGGCAAATCGAATAGAACGTATGTAAATAGGTATGTGGGTATTATTAATTCATGTCTTTATTTCGGCTTCGCATGCATATTTATCAGTTTTGCCAGGTTGATGCGACTAAATTGAATATCATAATGAAAACTACTTTAAAGCTCTCAGCAACAGCTTTCATTTGATATCCATAATACATCCAATCTAAGGGTATCCGGGTCCATGTTTTGGCCTATATATCGAGACCCTAGTCACCCAGCGGTGTAAAAGCTACTCTGTACTAAAGCACACATCAACAGATTCAATTTGATACCCATAATGTAAAAACACATTCTAGGTGTATGCGGGTCCATGTTTTGGCCTATATCTCGAGACCCTAGTCACCCAGCTGTGTAAAATTTACTCTGTACTAAAGCATACAACAACAGCTTCAATTTGATACCCATAATGTAAAAACACATTCTAGGTGTATCCGGGTCCACGTTTTGGCCTAAATCTCGAGACCATAGTCACCCACCGGCATAAAACTTCCTTGGTACTAAAGTACATATCAACAGCTTCAACTTGATACCCATAATGTAAAAACACATCCTAGTGTTACCCAGATCCTCGTTGAGGAATATGCGAGAATAGCAAAATGATAAAAAAACAAGTAAGGAAGGCTAAGTTCGGGTGTAACCGAACACTACATACTCAGTTGAGAGCTGTGGAGACAAAGTAAGGGAAAATCACCATGTGGTAAAAAGAACCTAGTGTTACCCTGGAATGTGTTTGTATGACATGTGTATCAAATGGAAGGTATTAAAGAGTATTTTAAGAGGAAGTGGGCCATAGTTCTATAGATGGACGCCTTTTCGAGATATCGCCATAAAGGTGGACCAGGAGTGACTCTAGAATTTGTACGATATGAGTATCAAATGAAAGGTGTTAATGAGTATTTTAAGAGCGCGTGGGCCTTGGTTCTATATGTGGACGCCTTTTCGAGATATCGCCATAAAGGTGGACCAGAGGTGACTCTAGAATTTGTACGATATGAGTATCAAATGAAAGGTATTAATGAGAATTTTAAAAGGGAGTGGGCCTTAGTTCTATAGATGGACGCCTTTTCGGAATATCGTTATAAAAGTTGACCAGGGTTGACTCTAGAATGCGTTTGTACTATATGGGTATCAAATGAAAGGTATTAATGAGAATTTTAAAAGGGAGTGGGCCTTAGTTCTATAGATGGACGCCTTTTCGGAATATCGTTATAAAAGTTGACCAGGGTTGACTCTAGAATGCGTTTGTACAATATGGGTATCAAACGAAAGGTGTTAATAAGTGTTTTAAAAAGGAGTGGGCATTAGTTCTATGGGTGGACGCCTTTTCGGGATATCGCCATAAACGTGGACCAGGGGTGACTCTAGAATGCGTTTGTACATTATGGGTATCAAATGAAACGTGTTAATGAGTATTTTAAAAGGGCGTGGGCCTTAGTTCTAAAGGTGGACGCCTTTTCCAGATATCGCCATAAAGGTGGACCAGGGGTGACTCTAGAATTTGTTTGTACGATATGGGTATCAAATTAAAGGTGTTAATGAGTATTTTAAAAGGGAGTGGGCCCTAGTTCTATAGGTGGATGCCTTTTCGAGATATCGCCATAAAGGTGGGCCAGGGGTGACTCTAGAATTTGTTTGTACGATATGGGTATCAAATTAAAGGTATTAATGAGGGTTTTAAAAGGGAGTGGTCCTTAGTTGTATATGTGAAGGCGTTTTCGAGATATCGACCAAAATTTGGTCCAGGGTGATCCAGAGCATCATCTGTCGGGTACCGCTAATTTATTTATATATGTAATACCACGAACAGTATTCCTTCCAAGATTCCAAGGGCTTTTGATTTCGCCCTGCAAAACTTTTTCATTTTCTTCTACTTAATATGGTAGCTGTCACACCCATTTTACCAAGTTTTTCTAAAGTTATATTTGGCGTCAATAGACCAATACAATTACCATATTTCATCCCTTTTTTCGTATTTGGTATATAATTATGGCATTTTTTTTATTTTTCGTAATTTTCGATATCGAAAAAGTGGGCGTGGTCATGGTCGGATTTCGGCCAATTACACCAATACAAAGTGAGTTCAGATAAGTACGTGAACTGAGTTTAGTAAAGATATATCGATTTTTGCTTGAGTTATCCTGTTAACACCCGAGCGGAAGGACAGACGGTCGACTGTGTACAAAAACTGTGCGTGGCTTCAACCGATTTCGCCCTTTTTCTCAGAAAACAGTTATCGTCCTAGAATCTAAGCCTCTACCAAATTTCACAAGGATTTGTAAATTTTTGTTCGACTTATGGCATTAAAAGTATCCTAGACAAATTAAATGAAAAAGGGCGAAGCCACGCCCATTTTGAAAATTTCTTTTATTTTTGTATTTTGTTGCACCATATCATTACTGGAGTTGAATGTTGACATAATTTATTTATATACTGTAAAGATATTAACTTTTCTTTTAAAATTTGAATTTAAAAAAAAAAAATTTTTTTTAAAAATGGGCGTGGTCGTTCTCCGATTTTGCTAATTTTTATTAAGCAGACATATAGTAATAAGAGTAACGTTCCTGCCAAATTCCATCATGATATCTTCAACGACTGCCAAAATACAGCTTGCAAAACTTCTAAATTACCTGCTTTTAAAAGTGGGCGGTGCCATGCCCATTGTCCAAAATTTTACTAGTTTTCTCTTCTGCGTCATAAGTTCAACTCACCTACCAAGTTTCATCGCTTTACTCGTCTTTGTTAATGAATTATCGCACTTTTTCGATTTTTCGAAATTTTCGATATCGAAAAAGTGGGCGTGGTTATTGTCCGATATCGTTCATTTTAAATAGAGATCTGAGGTGAGTGCCCAGAAACCTACATACCAAATTTCATCAAGATACCTCAAAATTTACTCAAGTTATCGTGTTAACGGACAGACGGACGGACGGACGGACGGACGGACGGACGGACATGGCTCAATCGAATTTTTTTTCGATACTGATGATTTTGATATATGGAAGTCTATATCTATCTCGATTCTTTTACCTGTACAACCAACCGTTATCCAATCAAAGTTAATATACTCTGTCAGCTCTGCGCAACTGAGTATAAAAAGCGAAAAACAAAAGCGAAGACGGTTACGTTACGTTGTACAATAAAAGCATGAATGCGTGCGATGAGTGGGAGTGTGTGTTTATATGCATGCTAATTATTAACTTAACGAAGATATGTTGGAAAGGCAGGCGTGAACAATAGTTACCATCAGAAGAAAGTGGTTGATAAACATTTGCATTTGGACAGGTTCATCTGTTTAACATTTGTATGCTGTCAATGAAATTAACTTGTAATAGGTTGGATCGATTTTTTTCGTTAGGTCGGACCGAAATGTAAACTTTTTTTTAAAATTTTTAATTTGTTCTAAAAAAAAAATCATAACTCAAGAATGGCTAAACCGATTTCGGATTTCAAAATCAACTAACCATCATCTCTCCTTCCTGTATCTTTCCTAAAAATTGCATGGCCATATGTCGACCCGTTCTCGAGTTATGGAGTGACAATCAAAATATACACTTATTTTCATATATATAGATATACCACCGGTCTCTATGATTTTTTCAGACAACAATATATACTATACTCGTAAGCATTTCGTGAAATTTGAACATATCTAAACGATTTTTAAGATAAATATAAAATAAAAAAAAGGGAGGTATTTTGTGTGAGGATTTAAAGCTTCACGTTTTTTATGGTCTGCATGTAAAAACTATGACTACGAATAACGTATTTTAAAAATATATGCCGTAAACGTAACTATTTGATGAAATTCGATGAACTTAGAAGCTTCTAGCCGTAAAAAAGGGGCAAAAATGACAATTTATATGAAGTATATAATATATATACCACCGACCTCTATGATTTTTTCAGACAACAATGTATTCTATATACGTAAGCATTTGGTGAAATTTGAAGTTTCTAGCTGTTAAAACGGGGCAGAACTTGCGCAAAGTTTCTTATCTGAACAATCGGTTGTATGAGATATATACTATATATACAACCGATCTCTATGATTTTTTCAGACAACAATATATGCTATATACGTAAGCATTCGGTGAAATTTGAAGCTTCTAGCTATTAAAATGGAGCTAAAATTGCGAAAATATATATGTACTATATATATACTATATATACCACGATATATATACTATATATACCATCGATCTTTATGATTTTTTCAGACAACAATATATGCTATATACGTAAGCATTCGTTGAAATTTGAAGACTCTAGCTCTTAAAATAGGGCAGTAATTACGTAAAGTTTCTCATCTGAACAATCGGTTGTGGGGGATATATACTATATATACGACCGATCTCATCAATTTTTCGGGCAACAATATATGCAATATACGAAAGTATATGGTGAAGTTTAAAGCTTCAATCTGTTAAATTGAGTAAGATATGACAAAAATCCTCTTTTTCTGAAAAATCGGTTGTGTGGAGGATATATGCTATAGTGGTCCGATCTGACCGGTTCCGATATATGTCTAATCGGACACCCAAATACACCCGCTCACCAAATTTTATCAAGATATCTCAAAAATTGAGGGACTAGTTTGCATACAAACAGACAGACGGACATGGCTAAATCAACTCAGCTCTTCATCCTGATTATTTCGGTATACTTAATGATGGGTCTATCTATTTTCCTTTAATGACTTACAATTTTGGGTTTCGTGACGAAATTAATATACCATTTCATTTTCATGAAAGGTATAAAATTAGGTAGGTACTTTGTGTGAGGATGCAAAGCTTCACTTTTTTTGTGGTCTGCATGTAAAAACTATGACTACGAATCACGTATTTCAAAAATATATGACGTAAACGTAACTATTTGATGAAATTTAATAAATTTTGAAGCTTCTAGCCGTAAAAAAGGGGCAAAAATGACAGTTTATATGAAGTATATAATATATATACCACCGATCTCTATGATTTTTTCAGACAACCATATATGCTATATACGTAAGAATTTGGTGAAATTTGAAGCTTCTTGCTGTTAAAACGGGGCAGAAATTGTGCAAAGTTTCTTATGTTAACAACCGGTTGTATGAGATATATACTATGTATATATACCACCGATCTCAGTGATTTTTTCAGACATCAATATATGCTATACACGTAAGCATTTGGTGAAATTTGAAGCTTCTAGCTGTTAAAATGGGTCCGAAATCGCAATATATATATATATATATATATATATATATATATATATATATATATATATATATATATATATATATATACTATATATACCATCATATATATATTATATATATCACCGATCTCTATGATTTTTTGACACAACAATATACACTATATACGTAAACAGTCGGTGATATTTGAAACTTCTAGCTGTTAAAATGGGGCCGAAATCGCAAAAAAAAAATATATATATATTATATATATATACTATATATACCACCATATATATACTATATATACCACCGATCTTTATGATTTTTTCAGACAACGATTTATGCTATAAACGTAAGCATTCGTTGAAATTTGAAGCCTCTAGCTCTTAAAATAGGGCAGTAATTACGGAAAGTTTCTTATCTGAACAATCGGTTGTGTGGGATATATACTATATATACGACCGATCTCATCAATTTTTTCAGGCAACAATATGTGCAATATACGAAAGTATAGGGTGAAGTTTGAAGTTTCAATCTGTTAAATTGAGTAAGATATGACAAAAATCCTATTTTTCTGAAAAATCGGTTGTATGGAGGATATATGCTATAGTGGTCCGATCCGGCCGGTTCCGACAAATGTCTAATCGGACACCCAAATACGCCCGCTCACCAAATTTTATCTAGATATCTCAAAAATTGAGGGACTAGTTTGCATACAAACAGACAAACGCACAGACGGACATGGCTAAATCAACTCAGCTCTTCATCCTGATTATTTTGGTATACTTAATGGTGGGTCTATCTATTTTCTTTTAAGGACTTACAATTTTGGGTTTCGTGACGAAATTAATATACCATTTCATTTTCATGAAAGGTATAAAAACAGGCGGCCACCGTGGTGTGATGGTAGCGTGCTCCGCCTACCGCACCGTATGCCCTGGGTTCGCACCCCGGGCAAAGCAACATCAAAATGTTAGAAATAAGGTTTTTCAATAAGAAGAAAATTTTTCTAAGCGGGGTCGCCCCTCGACAGTGTTTGGCCAGCGCTCTGAGATTATTTATGCCATGAAAAGCTCTCAGTGAAAACTCATCTGCCTTGCAGATGCCGTTCGGAGTCGGCATAAAACATGTAGGTCCCATCCGGCCAATTTGTAAGGAAAATCAAGAGGAGCACGACGCAAATTGGAAGAGAAGCTCGGCCTTAGATCTCTTAGGAGGTTATCGCGCCTTGCATTTATATTTTATTTATTTATAAAAAGAGGTAGGTACTTTGTGTGAGGATGCAAAGTTTCAGGTTTTTTGTGGTCTGCGTGTAAAAACTATGACTACGAATCACGTATTTCAAAAAAATATGACGTAAACGTAACTATTTGATGAAATTTGATGAATTTTGAAGCTTCTAGCCGTAAAAAAGGGGCAAAAATGACAGTTTATATGAAGTATATAATATATATACCACCGATCTCTATGATTTTTTCAGACAACCATATATGCTATATACGTAAGCATTGGTGAAATTTGAAGCTTCTAGCTGTTAAAACGGGGCAGAAATTACGTAAAGTTTCTTATCTGAACAATCGGTTGTGGGGGATATATACTATATATATCACCGATTTCTATGATTTTTCAGACAACAATATATGCTATATACGTAAGCATTCGGTGAAATTTGAAGCTTCTAGCTGTTAAAATGGAGCTAAAATTGCGAAAATATATATATATACTATATATACCACCATATATATACTATATATACCACCGATCTTTATGATTTTTTCAGACAACAATATATGCTATATACGTAAGCATTCGTTGAAATTTGAAGCCTCTAGCTCTTAAAATAGGGCAGTAATTACGAAAAGTTCCTTATATGAACAACCGGTTGTGGAGGATATATACTATATATACGACCGATCTCATCAATTTTTTCAGGCAACAATATGTGCAATATACGAAAGTATAAGGTGAAGTTTGAAGTTTCAATCTGTTAAATTGAGTAAGATATGACAAAAATCCTATTTTTCTGAAAAATCGGTTGTATGGAGGATATATGATATAGTGGTCCGATCCGGCCGGTTCCGACAAATGTCTAATCGGACACCCAAATACACGCGCTCACCAAATTTTATCAAGATAGCTTAAAAATTGAGGGAATAGTTTGCATACAAAAAGACAGACGGACAGACCGACAGACGGACATGGCTAAATCAACTCAGCTCTTCATCCTGATTATTTCGGTATACTTAATGGTGGGTCTATCTATTTTCCTTTAAGAACTTACAAGTTTGGGTTTCGTGACGAAATTAATATACCATTTAATTTTCATGAAAGGTATAAAAATAGGTAGGTACTTTGTATGAGGATGCAAAGCTTCACGTTTTTTGTGGTCTCCATGTAAAAACTATGACTACGAATCACGTATTTCAAAAATATATGAGGTAAACGTAACTATTTGATGAAATTTGATGAATTTTGAAGCTTCTAGCCGTAAAAAAGGGGCAAAAATTACAGTTTATATGAAGTATATAATATATATACCACCGATCTCTATGATTTTTTCAGACAACCATATATGCTATATACGTAAGCATTGGTGAAATTTGAAGCTTCTAGCTGTTAAAATGGGGCAGAAATTGCGCAAAGTTTCTTATGTGAACAATCGGTTGTATGAGATATATACTATGTATACCACCGATCTCAATGATTTTTTCAGACATCAATATATGCTATACACGTAAGCATTTGGTGAAATTTGAAGCTTCTAGCTGTTAAAATGGGGCCGAAATCGCAAAATATATATATATATATACTATATATATATACTATATATACCATCATATATATATTATATATATCACCGATATCTATGATTTTTTGACACAACAATATACACTATATATGACAAAAATCCTCTTTTTCTGAAAAATCGGTTATGTGGAGGATATATGCTATAGTGGTCCGATCTGGCCGGTTCCGACATATGTCTAATCGGACACCCAAATACACCCGCTCACCAAATTTTATCAAGATAGCTTAAAAATTGAGGGACTAGTTTGCATACAAACAGACAGACGGACATGGCTAAATCAACTCAGCTCTTCATCCTGATTATTTCGGTATACTTAATGGTGGGTCTATCTATTTTCCTTTAAGAACTTACAAGTTTGGGTTTCGTGACGAAATTAATATACCATTTAATTTTCATGAAAGTTATAAAAATAGGTAGGTACTTTATGTGAGGATGCAAAGCTTCACGTTTTTTGTGTTCTGCATGTAAAAATTATGACTACGAATCACGTATTTCAAAAATATATGATGTAAACGTAACTATTTGATGAAATTTGATGAATTTTAAAGCTTCTAGCCGTAAAAAAGGGGCAAAAATGACAGTTTATATGAAGTGTATAATATATATACCACCGATTTCTATGTTTTTTTCAGACAACCATATATGCTATATACATAAGCATTTGGTGAAATTTGAAGCTTCTAGTTGTTAAAACGGCGCAGAAATTGCGCAAAGTTTCTTATGTGAACAATCGGTTGCATGAGATATATACTATTAATACCACCGATCTCAATGATTTCTTCAGACATCAATATATGCTATACACGTAAGCATTTGGAGAAATTTGAAGCTTCTAGCTGTTAAAATGGGGCCGAAATCGCAAAAAAAAATATATATATACTATATATACCATCTTATATATATTATACTAGCCTTTACCCGCGGCCCCGTCCGCAAGGAGAAAATAAAATATATGTGCTATTCACGTTAGCCTGCTTATCAAATTATCTGTTTAAAAATTATTTATGTCTAATGTATTTTATTTTTGCAATTTAGTAAAAGAAAAAGAACTAAATGAGAAGATAAGCTGAAAGGCACGCTTTCAGAAATAGTACAATACAGTTTTTTCGAATTAAAAAAATACATTTTGTTTTTAAATTAAATTAACTGATATGAAAGGGGGGAAAGAATTAATACTCATAGAACAAAGGAGTGAAACTACAATTAGCTAAAACCAAAGAGAATTTTTTAGATGGAAATAGTGTTACTTTTCGGGTATTTAGTTGGTTAAAATATTACAAAAAGTGTAATTATAGTTATAACAGTTGCTTACACGATTATAGAACGAAAAAGCTGTTTTAGATTGAAGATAAAACATACCGAATTTTAATTACGAATAATTAGCAGCAAATCCACGGCCATAAAAGCTCATAATTTAAAAAGGCATGTGTGCTGAACTACCGATTGTGAAGGGACCTAAAATGATCCCGGAAGGGTCCCAAGATGATACTAAAATTCCAGGACAGATCCCGAAAATCATCCTGAAATTAACCAGGAGGGGTCCCAAAATGATTCAGAAATAGTCCCGAAAAAGTCCCGAAATTACCCTTATGGGTTCCCGTACAGATCCCGAAAACCATCCAGAAATGATATCGAAAGGCTCCCCAAATCATCCCGTATTAGTCCCGAAAAAGTACAGGAATGGCCCAGACGGGATTCCTGACGGATCCCGAAAACCATCCAAAAATTATGCCGGAAGGGACACCAAATGATCCCGAAAATGTCACGAAATGGCCCCGACGGGATCCCGGATGGATCCCGAAAACCATACTGAAATGATGTCGGAAAATACCCCAAATGATCCCGAAAAAGTCCTTAAATGATCCCGACGGGATCCCGGACGGATCCCGAAAACTATCCAGAAATGATGCCGGAAAGGTCCACAAATGATCCCCTAATAGTCCCGAAATGACCCTGACGGGATCCCGGACGGATCCCGCAGACTATCCAGAAATGATGCCGAAAGGGTCCCCATTTGAGCCCGTATCAGTCAAGAAAAAGTCCCGAAGTGACCCCGACGGGATCCCGAAAACTATCTAGAGATGATGCCGGAAGGTACCCCAAGATGATCCCGAAATAGTCCCGAAATGACCCCTACGGTATCCTGAACGGATCGCGGAAACTATCCAGAAATGATGCCGGAAAGGTCCCCAAATGATCCATTAATAATCCCGAAATTAACCTGCTGGGATCCCGAACGGATCCCGAAAACCATTCAGAAATGATGCCGAAAGGGTCTCCAAATTATCCCGAATTAGTCGAGAAAAAGTCCCGAAATGACCCCGACGGGATCCCGGAAGCATCCCGAAAACCATGTAGAAATGATTCCGAAAAATACCCCAAATGATCCCTAAAAAGTCGAGAAAAGACCCCGACGGGATCCCGGACGGATACCGAAAACCATCCAGATAGGATGCCTGAAAGGTCCTCAAATGATCCCCTAATAGTCCCGAAATGATCCTGACGGGATCCCTTACGGATTCCGAAAATCATCCAGAAATGATGCCGAAATGGTCCCCAAATTATCCCGTATTATTCGAGAAAAAGTCCCTAACTTACCCCGACGGGATAACGGACGGATCCTGAAAACCATGTATAAATGATGCCGGAAGGAACCCCAAATAATCTCGAAGAAGTCCTGAAGTTACCCCAACGGTATCCCCAAAACCACCCAGAAATGATGTCGGAAGGGACCCCAAAAAATCCTGAAAAAGTCCCGAAATGACCCCGACGGGATCCCGGACGGATACCGAAAACCATCCAGAAATGATGCCGGTAGGTACCCCAAACTGGTCCCGAAATAGTCCCAAAATGACCTCGCCGGGATCCCGAACGGATCCCCAAAACTATCCAGAAATGATGCCGGAAAGGTCTTCAAATGATCCCCTAATAGTCTCGAAATCACCCTGACGGAATCCTGGACGGATCCCGAAAGCCATCCAGAAATGATGCCGAAAGGGTTCCCATATTATCCCGTGTTAGTCGAGAAAAATTCCCGAAATGACCCCGACGGAATCCCGGACGACTCCCTAAAACAATCCAGAAATGATTCCAAAATGGTCTTCAAATGATCCCCTAATAGTCTCGAAATCACCCTGAGGGAATCCCGAACGGGTCCAGAAAACCATCCAGAAATGATGCCGAAAGGGTCCCCAAATGATCCCGTATTAGTCGAGAAAAAGTCCCGAAATGACGCCGACGGGATCCCGGACGAATCCCGAAAGCCATCCAGAAATGATGCCGGTATGTACCCCAAATGATCCCGAAAAATTCCCGAAATGACCCCGGCGGGATCCCGGACGGATACCGAAAACCATCCAGATAGGTTGCCGGAAAGGTCCTCAAGTGATCCTCTAATATTCCCGAATTTACCCTCACGAGATCCCGAAAACCATCCAGAAATGATGCCGGAAGGGACCCCAAATGATCCCGAAAAGTCCCAAAATGACACCGACGGGATCCCGGAAGAATCCCGAAAACCATCCAGAAATGATGCCGGAAGGGAACCCAAATGATCCCGAAAAAGTCACAAAATGTCCCCGACGGGATCCCGGACGGATCCCAAAAACCATCCAGAAATGATGCCGGTAGGTACCCCAAATGATCCCGAAAAAGTCCCAAAATGACCCCGACGGGATCTCGGACGAATCCCGAAAACCATCCAGAAATGATGCCGGAAGGGAACCCAAATGATCCCGAAAAAGTCCCAAAATGACCCCGACGGGATCCCGGACGGATCACGAAAACCATCCAGAAATGATGCCGGAAGGGACCCCAAATGATCCCGAAAAAGTCCCGAAATGAGCGCGACGGGATCCCGGACGGATACCAAAAATCATCCAGATGTGATCCCGGTAGGTACCCCAAATGATTCGGAAATAGTCCCGAAATTACCCCTTCTAGAGCCCCGACGGATCCAGGAAACTATGCAGAAATGATGCCGGAGATGTCCTGAAATGATCCCCTAAGAGTCCCGAAATGATCCCGCGCGGATCCCGGACGGATCACGAAAACCATCCAGGAGCGATGCCGAAAGGGTCCCTAAATAAAATCCGTATTAGTAGAGAAAAAGTCCCGAAATGACCAAGACGGGATCCCCGACGGATACCGAAATCCATCCAGAAATGATGCTGGAAGGGAGCCCAAATGATCCCGTATTAGACTAGACAAATTCCCGAAATGACCCCGACGGTCTCTCGGACGAACCCCGGAAACTATTCAGAAATGATCCCGAAATAGTCCCGAAATGACCCCGTCGAGATCCCCGGCGGATCCCGGAAACTATACAGAAATGATCCCGGAAGGGTCCCAAAATTATCCCGAAATAGTACCGAAAAAGTCCCGAAATGACCCCGGCGGGATCCCGGACGGATCCCGAAAACCATCCAAAAATGATCCCGGAAGGGTCTCGATATGACCCCACAATTACAAATAAGGCGAAGCTAATTGTAGAACCATTTTAATAAGGCAGCAGGCGCTTTGGAGCGAATGAAGAGTTACAAAGAAACATACAGGTAAAGCTAATAAAAGCGTGCTAATAAAAACAATTGATGGAGGGCGGATGGCGGGAGGAGAAGTACCGCTCGTTTTTCCAAAATTGTTTAGATCTCGATCTGTATGTGCCAGATGCCAAAAACTATTGATTTAGGGGAAAATTTATATTGAGTTATAACAGTTTATAGATTTTACACCAGAGGGAAAGGAGGAGGGTGGACGGAGGGTGTCACTGCTCATTTTGTAAGCCCTCGACTTATTTGACCTATTGCGTTTGTAATATTGGGGAAGGTCAGTAAAGATAAAGTTATAATGTGTAAAAATCATTAAAAAGTAATTTTTCGAAGGGGTCGTGGGACCCCACCCCTTTTCCATGTTCGAAAAAAATTTCGAAGTAGACTACTGTCTGTGTCCCAAATTTCATCAAAATCCGTGTAGCCGTTCTGGCGTGATTCAGTCGCATAGACTAAAAAATATAATAATTAAATTATAACTGTTCGTAGGGGGCGGGGACCTCCCCCCTTTTGAAAAATATATAGCCAGTAGATCCTTCTAGACTATTGGCTATATGTGTGCCAAATTTCATCCAAATCCGTCCAGCCGTTCTTGCGTGATTGAGTCACAAAGACAAACGTCTGGACAAACATCCAAACATCCAAACTTTGCCATTTATAATATACTAGCCTTTACCCGCGGCCCCGTCCGCAGGGAGAAAATGAAATATATGGGCTATTCACGTTAGCCTGCTTATCAAGTTATCTGTTTAAAATTTTGTTTCTGGGTAATGCATTTTATATTTGTAATTGAGTAAAAAAAGAACTAACTGAGCTGATAACCTGATAGGATCACCAAAAGATCCCGAAATTATCCACAAAAAGCCACGAAATGACCCCGACGCTATCGCGGACCGATCCCTAAAACCATCCAGAAATGCCCCCGAAGGGTCTTCAAAAGTTCCCGGAATAGTCCCAGAAAACCCGAAATGACAACGACACGATTCTAGAGTTATCCAGGGAACCACACAGAAATGATCCCTGAAGGGTACCAAAATGATCCCGTAATAGTCCCGAAAAATTTCCGATATGACCCTGACGGGCTCCCCGACGGAATTCAAAAACCATCTAGAAAATACCCAGGAAGGTTCCTGAATTATCCCGACTTATTCCAGAAAAAGTTCCGAAATGACACCGAGGGGATACACGACGTATCGCGAAAACCATTTAGAAATGATTCCGGAAGGATCCCAAAATCATTCCGAAATAGTTCGGAAATGACCCCGGTGGGATCCCCCACGGATCCAGAAATGATCCCGGAATGGTCCCAAAACTATCCCGAAAAAGGAACAAAAAAAATATCGAAATTACTCTTACGGCATTCCAGACGGATCCAGAAATGACCTCGGAAGGGTCCCCAAATTACCCTGATGGATGCGGCAAACCATCAAGAATTGATGCCGGAAGGGTCCACAAATGATCCCGAAATAATACAGAAAAAGTTATGAAATGACCCCTAAAGGAGCTCCAAATGATCCCAAAATAGCCCCGAAAAAGCCCCGAAATTACCCTGGTGGGTTCCCGTACAGATCCCGAAATCCATCCAGAATTGATGCCGAAAGGTTGAAATAATCTCCTAATACACAAAACCATCTAGAAATGATGCCGGAAGGTACCCCAAATGATCCCGAAAAAGCCCTGAAATGACAACGTCGGGATCCCGAACGGATCCAGAAAACCATGCAGACGGATCCCGAAAACCAACCAGAAATTATACCGGTAGGTACCCCAAATGATCCCGACGAATACCGAAAACCATCCAGAAATGATGACGGTGGATACCCCAAAATGATCCCGAAATAGTCCCGAAATGACCCTGAAGGGATCCCGGATGGATCCCGAAAACCATCTGAAAATGATGCCGGAAGGTACCCCAAATGGTATCGAAAAAGTCCAGAAATGACCCCGACGGGATCCCGAAAACCATCTAGAAATGATGCCGGAAGGTAACCCAAATGATCCGGAGAAAGTCCTAAAATGACCCCGACGGGCCCCGGACGAAACTCGAAAACCATTCAGAAATGATGCCGGAAGGGACCCCAAATGATCCCGAAAAAGTCGCGAAATGACCCCGACGGGATCCCGGAGGATACCGAAAACCATTCAGGTAGGATGCCGGAAAGGTCCTCAAATGATCCCCTAATAGTCCCGACATGACCCTCACGGGATCCCTGACGGATTCCGAAAATCATCCAGAAATGATGCCGAAATGGTTCCTAAATTGTCCCGTATTATTCGAGAAAAAGTCCCGAAATTACCCCGCCAGGATAACGGACGGATTCCGAAAACCATGTATAAATGATGCCGGAAGGTGCACCAAATGATCCCGAAATAGTCCCGAAATTACCCCAACGGGATCCCGGAGGGATCCCTAACACCATCCAGAAATGATGCCGGAAGGGACCCCAAATGATCTCGAAGAAGTCCTGAAATTACCCCGACGGAACCCCAAAAAATCCCGAAAAAGTTCCGAATTGACCCCGACGGGCTCCCGGACGGATACTGAAAACCATCCAGAAATGATGCCGGTAGGTACCCCAAACTGATCCTGAAATAGTCCCAAAATGACCCCGTCGCGATCCCGAACGGATCCCCAAAACTATCCAGAAATGATGCCGGAAAGGTCTCCAAATGATCCCCTATTAGGCTCGAAATCACCCTGACGGAATCCCGGACGGATCCCGAAAACCATCCAGAAATGATGCCGAAAGGGTCCCCAAATTATCCCGTATTAGTCGAGAAAAAGTCCCAAAATGACCCCGACGGAATCCCGGACGAATCCCTAAAACAATCCAGAAATGATGCTGAAAGGGACCCAAATGATCCCGTATTAGTCGATAAAAAGTCCCGAAATGACCCCAACGTGATCCCGGACGAATCCCGAAAGCCATCTAGAAATGATGCTGGAAGAGACCCAAAAAAATCCCGAAAAAGTCCCGAAATGACCCCGAAGGGATCCCGGACGGATACCGAAAACCATCCAGAAATGATGCCGGTAGGTACCCCAAATGATCTCGAAAAAGTCCCGAAATGACCCCGGTGGGATCCCGGACGGATACCGAAAACTATCCAGAAATGATGCCGGTAGGTACCCCAAATGATCCCGAAAAAGTCCCGAAATGATTGCGACGGGATCCCGGACGGATACCAAAAACCATCCAGATGTGATCGCGGTAGGTACCCCAAATATCCGGAAATAGTCCCGAAATTATCCCTTCGAGAGCCCCGACGGATCCAAGAAACTATGCAGAAATGAAGCCGGAGAGGTCCTCAAATGATCCCCTAAGAATCCCCAATTGATCCCGGGCGGATCCCGAAAACCATCCAGTAACGATGCCGAAAGGGTCCCCAAATAATCACGTATTATTAGAGAAAAAGTCCCGAAATGACCAAGACGGGATCCCGACGGATACCGAAATCCATCCAGAAATGATGCTGGAAGGGACCCCAATTGATCCCGTATTAGTTGAGAAAAAGTCCCGAAATGACCCCGACGGTATCTCGGACGAACCCCGGAAACTATGC
The DNA here is from genome assembly GCF_040869045.1 of Eurosta solidaginis. NCBI lineage: Eukaryota > Metazoa > Arthropoda > Insecta > Diptera > Tephritidae > Eurosta > Eurosta solidaginis. Next base: position 18,707,306 of record NC_090324.1, read on the forward strand.
CGAAATGATCCCGAAATAGTCCCGAAATGACCCCGTCGAGATTACCGACGGATCCCGGAAACTATGCAGAAATGATGCGGGAAAGGTCTTCAAATGATCCCCTAATTGTCCCGAAATTACCCTGACGGGATCCCGGACGGATACCGAAATCCATCCAGAAATGATGTCGAAAGGGTCCCCAAATTATCCCGAATTAGTTGAGAAAAAGTATCGAAATGACCCCGACGGTATCTCGCACAAACCCCGGAAACTATGCAGAAATTATCCCGAAATGACCACGTCGAGATCCCCGACGGATCCCGGAAATTATGTAGAAATGATGCCGGAAAGGTTTTCAAATGATCTCCTAATAGTCCCGAAATGATCCCCGACGAATCCCGGAAGCTATGCAGAAATGTTGCCGGAAAGGTCTTCAAATGATCCCCTAATAGTCCCGAAATGATCCCGAACGGATCCAGAAATGATGCCGGAAGGGACCCCAAATGATCCCGAAAAATTCGCGAAATGACCCCGGCGGGATCCCGGACGGATCCCAAAACCATCCAGAAATAATGGCGGAAGGGACCTAAAATGACCTCGAAAAAGTCCCGTAATGATCCCGGAAACCATCAAGAATTTATCTCTCAAAGGTACGCAAATGATCCCGAAAATACCCCGACTGGATGCCGAACGGATCGCGAAACCCATCCAGAAATGTTGCCGGAAAGGTCCCTAAATGTTCGCGAAAAAGTCCCGAAATGATCCCGGAATAGTCCCGAAAATATCCCAAAATAACCCCGACGGGATCCCGGACGGATCCCGAAAGCTATACAGAAATGATCCCGGAAGGGTCCCAAAATTATCCTGAAATAGTACCGAAAAAGTCCCGAAACGACCCCGGCGTGATCCCGGACGCATCCCGAAAACCATCCAAAAATGATCCCGGAAGGGTCTCGATATGACCCCAACGGGATTACAAATAAGGCGAAGCTAATTGTAGAACCATTTTAATAAGGCAGCAGGCGCGTTGGAGCGAATGAAGAGTTACAAATAAACATACAGGTAAAGCTAATAAAAGCGTGCTAATAAATACAATTGATAGAGGGCGGATGGCGGGAGGAAAACTACCGCTGCTCGTTTTTCCAAAATTGTTTAGATCTCGATCTGTGTATGCCAGATACCAAAAACTATTGATTTAGGAGAAAATTTATATTGAGTTATAACAATTTATAGATTTTACACCAGAGGGGTAGAAAGAGAGGGGGGAGGGAGCGGAGGGTGTCACTGTTCACTTTGTAAGCCCTCGACTTATTTGACCCATTGATTCTGTGATATTGGTGAAGGCCAGTATACGTAAAGTTATTATGTGTAAAAATTATTAAAAAGTAATTGCTCGAAGGGGTCATGGGACCCCTACCCCTCTTTCCATGTTCGAAAAAAATTTCGCTAGTAGACTACTGTCTGCGTCCCAAATTTCAATAAAATCCGTGTAGCCGTTCTGGCGTGATTCAGTCGCAAAGACTAAAAATATAATAATTAAATTATAACTGTTCGTGGGGGGCGGGGACCTCCCCCCTTTTGAAAAATATATAGCTAGTAAATCCTTCTGGACTATTGGCTATATGTGTGCCAAATTTCATCCAAATCCGTCCAGCCGCTCTTGCGTGATTGAGTCACAAAGACAAACGTCTGGACAATCATCCAAACATCCAAACTTTGCCATTTATAATATATACTAGCCTTTACCCGCGGCCCCGTCCGCAAGGAGAAAATGAGATATATGGGCTATTCACGTTAGCCTGCTTATCAAGTTATCTGCTTAAAAAATTTTTTCTGTCTAATGCATTTTATTTTTGTAATTGAGTAAAAAAAAGAACTAAATGAGCTGATAACCTGATATGTTCCCCAAATGATCCCGAAATTATCCAGAAAAAGCCACGAAATGATCCCGACGCTATCGCGGACGGATCCCGAAAACCATCCAGAAACGCCCCCGAAGGATCTCCAAAAGTTCCCGTAATAGTCCCAAAAAAACCCGAAATGACAACGACACGATTCCAGACTTATCCAGAGAACCACACAGAAATGATCCCTGAAGGGTACCAAAGTGATCCCGAAATAGTCCCGAAAAAGTTCCGAAATTACCCTGACGGGCTCACGGACGGATCTCAAGAACCATCCAGGAAGGGTTCCTAAATTATCAAGAAAAAGTTCCGAAATGATCCCCACGGATCCACCACGGATCGCGAAAGCTATAGAGAAATGATTCCGGAATGGTCCCAAAATGATCCCGAAATAGTCCGAAAATGGCCCCGATAGGATCCCTCACGGATCCAGATGTAATCCCGGAAGGGTTCCATAACTATCCCGAAAAAGTAACAAAAAAATCTGAAAATGACTCCTACGGCATCCTGTACGGATCCAGAAATGACCTTGGAACGGTCCCCAAATGATCCCAACATGGTCCCGAAATGACCCTGATGGATCCGGCAAACGATCAAGAATTGATGCCGGAAGGGTCCCCAAATGATCCCGAAATAATACAGAAAAAGTCATGGAATGATCCCTAAAGGGTTCCCAAATGATCCCGAAATAGTCCCGAAAAAGTCCCGAAATTACCCTGATGGGTTCCCGTGCAGATCCCAAAATACATCCAGAAGTGATGCCGGAAGAGTCCCCAAATGATCCCGTATTAGCCCCGAAAAAGTCCCGAAATGAACCCGAGGGGATCCCGGACGGTTCCCGAAAACCATCCGGAAATGATCCCGAGGTAGCCTCTTAGAAGTCCCGAAATGTCCCTAACGGGACCTCAAACGGATCCCTAACTGACCACGACGGGATCCCGGACAGATCCCGAAATCCATCCAGGAATGATCTTGGCCCAAAATGATCCCGAAATAGTCTCGGAAAAGTCCACAAATTACCCTGACGGGATCCCGGCCGAATCCTGAAAATCATGCTTAAATGATCACGAAAAAGTCCCGAAATGACCCCGACGGGATCCCGAACGGATACCGAAAACCATCCAGAAATGATGCCGGAAAGGTCCTCAAATGATCACCTAATAGTCCCGAAATGACCCTGACGGGATTCCGGACGGATCCCGAAAACCATCCAGAAATGATTACGGAGGGGACCCAAAATAACCCCGAAAGGTCCCGTAGTTATCCCGGAAACCATCAGGAATTTATCTCTCAAAGGTACGCAAATGATCGCGAAAATACCCCGACGGAATCCCGGACGGATCCCGAAAACTATACAGAAATGATCCCGAAAGGGTCCCAAAACGATCCCGAAAAAGTCTCGAAATAGTCCCGAAAAAGTCCCGAAATGACCCCGGCGGGATCCTGGACGGATCCCGAAAACCATTCAGAAATGATCCCGGAAGGATTTCGATACGACCCTAACCATGTTAATAAGGCAGCAGGCGGGTTGGAGCGAATGAAGAGTTACATTGAAACATACAGGTAAAGCTAATAAAAGCGTGCTAATAAAAACAACTGAAGGAGGGCGGATGGCGGGAGGGGAAGGAGAGGACCACTGATCGTTTTTCCAAAATTGTTTAGATCTCGATATGTATGTGCCAGATACAAAAAACTCTTGATTTTGGAGAAAATTTATTTTGAGTTATAACAATTTATAGATTTTGCACCAGAGCGCGAGAGAAAGGGGGAGGGGGACGTAGGGTGTCACTGCTCATTTTGTAAGCCCTCGACTTATTTGACCCATTGAGTTTGTAATATTGGTGAACGTCAATATAGGTAAAGTTATAATGTGTAAAAATTATTAAAAAGTATTTGTTCGAAGGGGTAGTGAGTCCCGTACCCCCCTTTCCATGTTCGAAAAAAATTTCGCTAGTAGACTATTGTCTGTGTCACAAATTTCATCAAAACCCGTGTAGCCGTTCTGGCGTGATTCAGGCACAAAGACGAAAAAGTACAATAATTAAATTATAACTGTTCCTAGGGGGCGGGAACCTCCCCCCTTTTCAAAAAATAGAGCTAGTAGATCCTTCTAGACTATTGGCTATTTGTGTGCAAAATTTCATCCAAATCGGTCCAGCCGTTCTTGCGTGATTGAGTCACAAAGACAAAGGTCTGGACAAACATTCAAACATACAAACATACAAACATCCAAACTTTCCCATTTATAATATATATTAGATTAGATATATCACCGATCTCTATGATTTTTTGACACAACAATATATACTATATGCGTAAACAATCGGTGAAATTTGAAGCTTATATCTGTTAAAATGGGGTAGAATTTGCGAAAAGTTTCTTATTTGAACAATCGGTTCTATGAGACATATACTATATATACAACCGATCTCTCTAATTTTTTCAGACAACAATATATGCTGAAATTGCGAAAATATATATATATATACTATATCAAAAAAATTTGTTAAAATCAGGTCTAGTATAAAATTCTTGCTACAATGCAGGAAATCTAAGCTTATTCCTAATTTTATAAGAAACTCTAGTCAGTGTAAAAAATTATTTGTATTTGACCGATACACACACTCCGACATAAACAGCATTTTAGACAAACATACACACAACTTCCATACAAAAATCTTAAATATACTTATCAAACACAAACACAACTTTTTGAAGATACAAAATGAGCGGTTAGAAAAAATAAGAACAAAATTAAAAAAGCAACTGAGCAATACTGACTTCAACACATTTATGGAATGTGAGGAGAATGTTACAAAAAAAGTATAATCCACATTAAAAGAGAATCAAATATCAAAATATGAGAAACTTCGAAGTGAACGCAATAATATTCTTACCAACAACAACCACGAAGATTGGTTTGTTAACAAAACAAAAGTGGACTTCCCACAAAACATTAAAGCGCTGTTGACAAAGGGACCGAAGTACGGGATACCAGTGGAAAACAAACGTTTTCCTCTTTTTCAATACATCGCCGATGGAGACCATCTAATACAGACTCTCAATGAGAAGGAGAAACAGGAGGATGCGCGGACCAAGTTTGCGCTATTATTAAAAGAGCACACAAAAACAAACAACCAAAGTGCAATATATCGTGCAATAATAGACACAGTGGGGCAAACGCGGAAATTTTTAAATCAAAAAAAAAACATTAAAATCTTAACTTCTGACAAAGGAAATAAAACTGTAGCAATGGAAAAAGCTGACTATGAAAATAAAATGACTAATATATTAAGCGACCTGACGACCTACAGAGTTCAAAGACAAGATCCCACATCGAAACTTCAAAGCAAAAATAATAGTCTTGTGGAAAAACTTTTTAAAATGGGAATTATTTCAAAGAAAGAAAAAATTTAACTGTCCACAACTACTGCATTGCTTCCAAGGATATATGGTCTCCCGAAAATATACAAAGAAGGAACCCCACTGAGACCAATATGCTCAGCCGTAGGATCACCTTCATATAGTTTATGCAAATTCATCACCAACATTTTAAGCAACATAACAGCGAACTCTGCATTTAATATCAAAAATACAATTGATTTTAAAGAGAGAATTAATAACACATTTATATGCGACGATGAAAAATTGGTTTCTTTCGATGTGGTCTCGCTGTTTCCGAGTATCCCAATACAGTTAGCACTCGAAATAATACAAAGTAAATGGCTGCTGATAAAAAACTACACGAAGATACCAAAACAAATATTTATGGAAATTGTAAAATTCTGTATTGAAGAGAATCGTTATTTCAAGTTCAACGACCAGGACGAATTATTAACTTCCACTCAAAACACCCGAAGTCAATGATAATGAATACAGCAATGTGCTGTATACAATGAATGCTGCGTATATCGGACGACACGTACCAAAACGAGGTAATAAGAGAAGCGGAAAATATATTGAAGAGCAATGATTTCCCGAACAACATTATTAAAACATTAATTAAAAATGCAAAATCTAACAAAGGAAAACCAAAATCCGAAAAACCTACCATTTTTAGATCCGTAACATATATACCGCGATTATCAGAACGACTCGCAAAGTCTGATTGCTATGACGGAGAAAAAGTTAAAATTGCACATAAACCTAACAACACATTAAGGTGTTTCTTTAACAAAACAAAAGCAAAGATACCCGAAACCGAAAAAAGCAATGTCATATATAAAATCCCATGCGGCGGCAAAAACAACGAACCATGTAACAGCGTTTACGTAGGAACATCAAAATCAAAATTAAAAACCAGATTGTCGCAACACAAATCAGATTTAAAATATTGCCAACAGTCTACTAATCAAAAAACAGCACTAATGATGTTGTTGTTGTTGTAGCGATAAGGTTGCTCCCCGAAGGCTTTGGGGAGTGTTATCGATGTGATGGTCCTTTGCCGGATACAGGTCCGGTACGCTCCGGTGGAGCTCCATGAGGAGCTTGGGGTCGCCAGAGCCTCTTCTGTTAGTGAAACAGGATTTGCCGCGGATAGGTGAGGTTGACAATTGGGTTTGGAGAAGCTATATATTGCGCTGGCAACCTGAAGGGTTGCGATACCCAGCCCCTTGAATCTGGTATTTTAGTCGCCTCTTACGACAGGCATACCTACCGCGGGTATATTCTGATCCCCTAACCCGCTGGGGTAAAAGCACTAATGTCTCACTGTGCAGCTAGCGGCCATATACCGAGCTTCGAGAGCGCGAGCATTCTCCAACAAGAGCGACACTACAATAAGCGCTTTACATTGGAAATGCTACATATCGTAAATACTCCAGAACACATTAGACTGAACTATAAAACTGACATTGACCATTCCGCCCACAACTATAAATATTTACTAACAAGCAAACGACCAGTACCAAACTCCACGTCACGGAGGAAGGACGTGTAAAATAATGTATGTGATATTTTTAATCAATTGGTTTTATTTATTAATACAAAAAAAAACTAAAATTTTTTTACGTTTGTAGTTCCCTGAGGACGATTACCGTAGTGTAACCGAAATATATCGGAAGAAAAAAGCCTATGTTGTTTCATTTCTTAGAAATACCTTGAGCCAGCAGAAACGCCAAATATATATACTATATATATATACTATATATACCACCATATATATACTATATATACCACCGATCTTTATGATTTTTTCAGACAACAATATATGCTATATACGTAAGCATTCATTTGAAGCCTCTAGCTCTTAAAATAGGGCAGTAATTACGAAAAGTTTCTTATCTGAACAATCGGTTGTTGGGGGATATATAATATATATACGACCGATCTCATAAATTTTCTGAAGTATTTTATGTCATTTTTTCTACCTTGAATAAATCAACGAATTGTTAAGACGCATACACGTTTAATTCAAGTCTTTTATTTTACATCGGGCTTCCTGCAAAAATAAAGTTGCAACAGGTTATGGGACCAAAGTCCGTATCGGTGTAAAAGTGAAATAAAATATTCGTATATATTCGCGTTTGTCGCATAGTTTCAAGAGTCCGTGTCAGTGTAAAATTTAAATAAAATATTCGTATATATTCGCGTTTGTCGCATAGTCTTGTTGATTTAAAAAATGGGTTCGCTATACCAGATTGAAAAATTAGACGATACAAATTACGACACGTGGTGCATTCAGATGCAGTGTGTCCTTGTACATGCGGAGATTTTGACCGTGGTAAACGGCGATTTTGCAAAGCCAGAAGATGCCGAATTATTGGTTAAATGGAAAGCCGAAAAAGCCTTGGCTACGATGATGCTGTGTGTAAAGCCATCACAATTAGGTTATCTTAAAAACTGTACCAATGCCTCCGAAGCATGGCAAAAGTTAAAATGTGTATATAAGCCAAGTGGACCAATAAGAAAGGTGACATTATATAAAAAACTTTTAAATCTCAGTATGTCTGAAAGTACATCAATGGTACACCATATTCAAGAGTTTATGAATATATCTGAGAAAAATTAGCAGAAGTAGGCATAGAGTTGAACGAGGAACTTTTAGTTATTATATTGCTATCTAGTTTGCCTGGAAATTTTGAAAATTTTGTTATAGCAATAGAAACTCGTGATTCTTTTCCAACGTTTGAAGTTTTGAAGGCAAAGCTGTTAGAGGAGTTTGACCGGCAGAATCAAAAGGAGAAGGGCAATGGAGTTATAGCCAATCAGCAAGTTTTTCTCGCAAATTCTAAAGGAGAAAGCAAATCGGGAAAGAAACAATTTAACGGCAAGTGCTTCAACTGTGGCAAACGTGGACATATGGCGTCGAAGTGTAGAGCGCCGAAAAAGACCAGAAACTAGCAGTGTTCAATTGCAACATTAGCAGCAGCAGATATCACAGGTTTCAGCAGAACATCATGGTGCCTCGATAGCGGTGCCTCCAATCATATATGAAGTGAGCGAAATATGTTCGTTTCTCTCAGAGAAAGTCAAGAGAGAGTGATGTTGGCGACGGAAACTTATGTGGAAGCAGAGGGAATAGGCAGCGTTCAAATAAATGAAAATTGTAAAATTATTTTAAAAGATGTATTGTTTGTACCAACAATGATATCTGTTGGAAAAGCTATAAGTAATGGTGTAAGTGTAACATTTACAAATGATTGTGCTATCCTAAAGAAACAATGCGGCTACATTTTGTTAAAAGCTGCAAAGAAAAACAATTTATACATTTTTGACGTAAATACTCGAATTAAAGCACACTTGTGTTTTAGTGCAGCCGAAGAGAATGTAATGATTTGGCATAAGCGTTATGGGCATTTGAATTTTCAAAGTCTAGGAGAGTTGTCCAATCGGAAAATTGTCAATGTGTTGGATTTGAAAAGTATGTCAAAAAATATAAATTGTGACGTTTGCATGAAAGCTAAAATATGTGCGCGGCCATTTCCAAAGAACAGCGAGAATTGTTCGGTAAATTTGTTAGATTTAATTCATTCTGACGTGTGTGGCCCTATGCCCACTGTGTCTCTTGGTGGCGCACGTTATTTTGCCACTTTCATAGATGATAAGTCCAAGCGCATATTTGTTTATTTTTTGAAATCAAAAAATGAAGTATTTGAAAAATTCAAACCGCTTAAAAGCCTCGTAGAATGTCAAACAGAGAGAAGAATAAAAGTTCTCAGGAGTGACAATGGGACAGAGTACATAAATCGTGAGTTTGACGATTTTTTGAGTGCATGCGGCATACAGAGGCAGATAACCGTTCCTTACACTCCTCAGCAAAACGGAGTTGCAGAAAGAGCGAACAGGACGATTGTTGAAATGGCTCGAAGTATGCTTTTACAAGCTGGCTTATGCGAATCTCTTTGGGCAGAAGCAGTTGCAACAGCTGTATACATACGGAACAGATCGGTTACAAAGCAGTTAGGTGATAAAACTCTATACGAGATGTGGACGGGGTTCAAGCCCAATGTTAAACATTTCCGAATTTTTGGTGCAAAATCATTTGGACTCGATAAGAGTCAGCACAAAAAGTTTAATGAAAGAGGCAAAGAGTATACGTTTGTGGGATATTCCTTGACAGCAAAAGCATATCGGCTTTACGATTTTGAACAGAGACGAGTAGTAGAAAAACGCGATGTAATTTTCGATGAAGGTGTATTGGGCAATGCAGGGAACGCACAACTGAAAGAGATAGATAGAGATCACGTATTAGTTGAAGTAAATCGAGCAAAGAACAATGGGCAAAATGAGGAAACAACGTTGAGTTCTGAAGAGAAAATAGTGGCACATGAGGCTCATTTTGAGGAAGAGCAATATGAAACAGCATCAGACAAATCAGATAGTCAAGCAAGTGCTGAAGAAAATGAAGACCAAGATGAATACGATACTCGTAGCGTCAGCGAGACAACTACTTATGCGAAACGCGGAAGGGGAAGACCAAAAGTGCTGCGCACAGGCAATCCTGGTCGACCACGTAAAGAGTACCACTTAGTGAATTTGGCTGAAAGAGATACTATCATAATCCCACGCACGGTATCAGAAGTATTATCAAGTGATGAAAGTCAAGAATGGCAACAAGCGATGGAAAAAGAGTATGACTCTCTTATAAATAAAGGAACGTGGGTTTTAGTTGATTTGCCAGAAGGCAAACGAAATATTGGATGCAAATGGGTTTTCAATTTGAAACGTGACCAACATGGCAATATTGAGCGTTACAAAGCAAGACTGGTTGCTAAAGGGTGCACTCATCAGTATGGTGTAGACTACCTCGGAACATTTTCGCCTGTTGTACGTTATGCAACCATACGTATGTTATTTGCATTAGCCGCGGAGCTAGAGCTGCATATGCATCAGCTAGATGTCTCAACCGCGTATCTCAATAGTGATTTAGAGGATGAGGTTTTCATGGCGCAACCTGAGAGATTCGTAAGTTCGAGTCACCCTAATCGAGTCTTAAAGCTAAACAAAGCTATTTATGGACTAAAGCAGTCAGGCCGGGAATGGAATCATAAGTTGGATTCTATTTTGAAAAGTTTTGGTTTTGAAAGCTGCAAAACGGAACCGTGTTTGTACAAAAAGAATGAAGGCAATAAATACAATTTGATAGCAGATTACGTCGATGATATAATTGTTGCTTGTTCGAGTGAGACAGATCTAGTGATGATAAAGAGAAAAATAGCAGAGAGTTTTGATATAGTTGACAAAGGCATAGTTCATCGTTTTCTTGGTATGGAAATTGAGCGCGTTGGCAGCGTTGGTGCTATCTCTGCCGAGGGGCTTCTACGCCACTAGATCCTGGTTTCACAACTAAATGTTGTATAGATGAGTGCGAGAGAGTAGACACTACAAAATACCAATCCCTTATCGGCATGTTGATGTATCTGGCGTTGTATAGATGAATGCGAGAGAGTAGACACTACAAAATACCAATCCCTTATCGGCATGTTGATGTATCTGGCTGTAACAACTAGACCAGATATTCTACATTCGGTTAGCAAATTGGCACAACGCAACCAAGAACCTCATATTGAGCACGAGAAAGCGGCAAAGCATATTTTAAGGTACCTTTCGGTAACTAAAAACTTAAAGCTTCATTTCAGAAAGACTGGCAAGCAAGCTGAAGGTTTCGTTGACGCAGATTGGGGTAGCAGCGTAGAGGACAGGAGGTCATATACTGGTTATGTTTTCAAACTAGCAGGGTGTGCATTTTCTTGGGACAGCAAAAAACAAAATACAGTTGCATTAAGTAGCACAGAAGCGGAATATATGGCGCTTTCAGCAGCTGCGAAAGAGGCTGTGTACTTGAAAAAATGACTATGCGAAGTGAATTGTTACAGAGGCGAAGGTCCATTTACATTTTAATGCGATAATTTGAGTTCACATTATTTGGCAAAGAATCCGGTTTATCATAATCGGAGCAAACATATTGATATTAGGTATCACTACATAAAAGAAGTAGTTAAGAGTAATATTGTGAATTTAAAATATTTGAATACAGATAATATGCCAGCTGATATAATGACCAAGAACCTTTGTAAAACGAAACATATTAAATTAATAGATTTACTTGGAATGAAAAATGATTGAAAATATAAAAACGTAATTGTTTTTGAGGAGAAGTGTTGAAAACCTACTGTAGTTGAGAACTACACATGTGATATTTAAGTTTTCTCTTTCAACAACAATACCTTTGAGTTTCATGTATTTGAAAAATTTTCTGAAGTATTTTATGTAATTTTTGCTACCTTGAATAAATCAACGAATTGTTAAGACGTATACACGTTTAATTCAAGTCTTTTATTTTACATCGGGCTCTCTGCAGAAATAAAGTTGCAACAGGTTTCTTTCGATGTGGTCTCGCTGTTTCCGAGTATCCCAACACAGTTAGCACTCGAAATAATACAAAGTAAATGGCTGCTGATAAAAAACTACACGAAGATACCAAAACAAATATTTATGGAAATTTTAAAATTCAGTATTGAAGAGAATCGTTATTTCAAGTTCAACGACCAGGACGAATTATTAACTTCCACTCAAAACACCCGAAGTCAATGATAATGAATACAGCAATGTGTTGTATACAACGAATGCTGCGTATATCGGACGACACGTACCAAAACGAGGTAATAAGAGAAGCGGAAAATATATTGAAGAGCAATGGTTTCCCGAACAACATTATTAAAACATTAATTAAAAATGCAAAATCTAACAAAGGAAAACCAAAATCCGAAAAACCTACCATTTTTAGATCCGTAACATATATACCGCGATTATCAGAACGACTCTCAAAGTCTGACTGCTATGACGGAGAAAAAGTTAAAATTGCACATAAACCTAACAACACATTAGGTGTTTCTTTAACAAAACAAAAGCAAAGATACCCGAAACCGAAAAAAGCAATGTCATATATAAAATCCCATGCGGCGGCAAAAACAACGAACCATGTAACAGCGTTTAAGTAGGAACAACAAAATCAAAATTAAAAACCAGATTGTCGCAACACAAATCAGATTTAAAATATTGCCAACAGTCTACTAATCAAAAAACAGCACTAATGTTGTTGTTGTTGTTGTAGCGATAAGGTTGCTCCCCGAAGGCTTTGGGGAGTGTTATCGATGTGATGGTCCTTTGCCGGATACAGATCCGGTACGCGCCGGTACCACAGCACCATTAAGGTGCTAGCCCGACCATCTCGGGAACGATATATGTGGCCCCATTAAACCTTCAGGCCATTCCCTCCCTCTCCACCCCCAAGTTTATGGAGGATACATGCTATAGTGGTCCGATCCGGCCGGTTCCGACAAATGACTAATCGGACACCCAAGTTCACCCGCTCACCAAATTTTATCAAGATATCTCAAAAATTGAGGGACTAGTTTGCATACAAACAGACAGGCGGACATGGCTAAATCAACTCAGCTCTTCATCCTGATTATTTCGGTATACTTAATGGTGGGTCTATCTATTTTCCTTTAAGGACTTACAGTTTTGGGTTTCGTGACGAAATTAAAATACCATTTCATTTTCATGAAAGGTATAAAAAAACTCTCTCTAAGCAATACCATACCAAAAACTATTTAACCGCATCGTGGAATTGTTAACAAATGGTTGCATCGAAAAATGGCATACAAAATTTGTTGATATTGCACCATACCGCTCTCTCAAACGTCCACTTCACTCACATGTATTTGGTCGTAGAAATGCTGGAGAGTCTGCTTTGCAGCAAAAACAAAAAAATATTATCAGCCCGATTCTAAACGAAAATTCTGTGCGAGTTTTGTCCCTTCTCCCATTCCTCGTATTCTAAATAAAAATTCCTTGTGAGTTTTTTCACTTCTCCCTTTCCTCCTATTCTGAACAATGTTCGAAAAAGCAGAAACCGGTTATTGGAGAAAAGTAGGTATTATGAATGTGAGGGAGAGGGAGATTTCTCTGCCATTTCATAGGAGTTTTTTCACTAGTTAAATTAAAGGGAATGCACCAAAATAGTTAAAGGAAATTGGTTCTTTTAAGAAAAAACACTTGTTTGCACAAATTTGTGCTAAAATATGTATTTACATTCTACCACAATATTCTCACTGTTAATGCAACAACAACGACAACCACAATATTCATTATTTTAAGTCGAAAAGTATATCATAAGCAACGGAAGGGCTCTTCGTATATTTGATGCAGCCATCCAGAAATTGCGCAAGAATTTTTTAAGAAGGCTTAAATAGATTTTGGCATATGGCGAAAGGCGAACTCAACTCAACTTGGCCGCCAGAAAATTGCTTTGCAGAATGAATGCATGCAACTCCGGCGGATTTGTGTTATCCCGTCTTCTTCTTCTTATGCTCCTCTGTTGATGTTGCTGTGGCACCAATTCATTACTTATTCCAGTGAATACCACATGAAATGCAATAATGTGCATTGTTTATACCTTATTTCTTAATTTCAAACAAATTCGCAACAATAATTAAACTTTTCAATTTTTTAAACAAAATAAGAAATGCGCAACGAAATTTCAAGTGACAAAACAGCTGACTTCGAAAATTCGAAATTCCTATTCCCCAATTATTCTTCTCCCTAGGAGAAAAGAACTGGAGGAATTTTTCCGCGGGAATAAAAAAAATCCGCGAGAACAAAATTCCGCGAGAATATTTAGAATTGGTCTGTATAGGTTGCGTTTAGCTAACTACACTTTGGTAAGTGATGAATTTTGACCAACTTTTCGAAATTGGCTAACTTAAGTTACAGTGAATCGTAAAAATAAAGGGGCCGAAATCTACGCAGGATTTTCTTTAAGCCTGGCTGCCAGTCTAACAATATTCGTTAATTCGTTAACTTTCATAAAATTAATTCCAGTTTCTCTGCAACACTTTATGCATCTAAATTTTTGTTTCTAAACCTGAACTAACGAAGAAGAAGAACTCGGTTCTTCGAGTTTGAGTTGAAACTCTTAAACAAATTTACATTATAGATATATTATGTGTATGTATATTAAAAATCTAATTTTTAACTTTAGTTTTATAATTCACATTTCCTTATATGATTTGGGGTTTTGAAGACTCCAACGATGATGAACTTATGTATGTTAAGACGAGATTTTATGTACGGCCTAGATGAAGATCAGGGGCCTGTAGATTTTAAGGAACTGGTGAAGATTTGAAGCTTATCACCGTGGAAGCGGAATGCGGGTGAGGTAAAAGGGAGAGTTTCTTGCGATTCGCGCAAGCAACCCACCCACATGCATATGATGCAAAAATATTCTAGCAAATAAATTGTCGGTAAAATGTGGTGTTTGTTTTCGTGTAGAAAGGATCTGCGGAAGAAACCGATACCGCTCTATTAGAAATTTTACTTTCACTTTTAGCACCACACAATTAAATATTAAACAAAGGGGTAAAAAGGGTTTAATTCTTTAAAAAAAAAAGCATAAAGCCTTACCACAGACATGTATGTTCTTCTGCTCAACGTCCTTTGATATGCTGACGACAGGAACGTTAGTAAAAATTAAAAATTTGTATTAAGACGTACGAGCTTGCCGAATTAATCGATTCAAGTGTCGATAACTCAGATCAAAAACATATGTTTTTTTGACATTACCAGAGATAGAATATTGAAGTTGGAACAGTGGTGGCCAAGCAAAAAAAATGGGAAACAATATCAATAAAAACTAAAAGCAGCTATAAATTAAAGTGCAAAAAAATTAAATTATATTTGCAGCTTAGTACTACGGTACACGTGATAGATTTTTGTCACTTCTTGAGCTTAAAAAAAGTTTTTGCATATGCACGTGCAACTCGAAGAAATTTTACGGAATTTGCCACTGAAAAAAAAAATATTCTTAAATTGAAAACTAAATCAAAGCATGAAACTAATTTATTTTATATAGTGCAAGCATTCCGATAGATATTGAAAGTTTGTGAAACAATATATCGAAATGCCACAAAAAGCAACCTTAACAAGTAAGGAAGGTTAAGTTCGAGTGTAACCGAACATTACATACTCAGTTGAGAGCTATGGTGATAACATAAGGGAAAATAACCATGTAGGAAAATGAACCGAGGGAAACCCTGGAATGTGTTTGTATGACATGCGTATCAAATGAAAGGCATTAAAGAGTATTTTATGAGGGAGTGGGCCATAGTTCTATAGGTGGACGCCATTTAGGGATATAGCCATAAAGGTGGATCAGGGTTGACTCTAGAATGCGTATGGGTATCAAATGAAAGGTGTTAATGAGTATTTTAAAAGGGGGTAATCCTTAGTTCCATAGGTGTACGCCGTTTCGAGATATCGCCATAAAGGTGGACCAGGGGTGACCCTAGAATTTGTTTGTACAATATGGGCATCAAACGAATGGTGTTAATGAGTATTTTAAAAGGGAGTGGGCCTTAGTTCTATAGGTGGATGCCGTTTCGAAATATCGCCATAAAAGTGGACCAGGGGTGACTCTAGAATATGTTTGTACGATATGTGTATCAAATTAAAGGTATTAATGAGGGTTTTAAAAGGGAGTGGTGGTTGTTGTATAGGTGGTCGCATTTTCGAGATATCGCCATAAATGTGGACCAGGGGTGACTCTAGAATGCGTTTGTACGATATGGGTATCAAATGAAAGGTGTTATTTAGTATTTTAAAAGTTCCATAGGTGGACGCCGTTTCGAGATATCGCTATAAAGGTGGACCAGGGGTGACCCTAGAATTTGTTTGTACAATATGGGTATCAAAAGAACGGTGTTATTGAGTATTTTAAAAGGAAGTAACCCTTAGTTCCATAGGTGGACGCCGTTTCGAGATATCGCCATAAAGGTGGACCAGGGGTGACCCTAGAATTTGTTTGTACAATATGGGCATCAAACTGAAGGTGTTAATGAGTATTTTAAAAGGGAGTGGGCCTTAGTTCTATAGATGGATGCCGTTTCGAAATATCGCCATAATAGTGGACCAGGGGTGACTCTAGAATGTTTTTGTACGATATGGGTATCAAATTAAAGGTTTTAATGAGGGTTTTAAAAGGGAGTGGTGGTTGTTGTATAGGTGGTCGCATTTTCGAGATATCGCCATAAAGGTGGACCAGGGGTGATCCTAGAATTTGTTTGTACAATATGGGTATCAAAAGAAAGGTGTTAATGAGTATTTTAAAAGGGGTAATCCTTAGTTCCATAGGTGGACGCCGTTTCGAGATATCGCCATAAAGGTGGAGCAGGGGTGACCCTAGAATTTGTTTGTACAATATGGGTATCAAAAGAAAGGTGTTAATGAGTATTTTAAAGGGAAGTAATCCTTAGTTCCATAGGTGGACGCCGTTTCGAGATATCGCCATAAAGGTGGACCAGGGGTGACCCTAGAATTTGTTTGTACAATATGGGCATCAAACGAAAGGTGTTAATGAGTCTTTTAAAAGGGAGTGGACCTTAGTTCTATAGGTGGACGCCGTTTCGAAATATCGCCACAAAGGTGGACCAGGGGTGACTCTAGAATGTGTTTGTACGATATAGGTATCAAATTAAAGGTATTAATGAGGGTTTTAAAAGGGAGTGGTGGTTGGTCGCCATTTAGGGATATCGCCATAAAGATGGATCAGGGTTGAAGATTATAGCTGTTAAAATGGGGTAGAAATTGCGATAAGTTTCTTATCTGAACAATCGGTTGTATGAGATATATACTATATATACAACCGATCTCTATGATTTTTTCAGACAACAATATATGCTATATACGTAAGCAATCGGTGAAATTTGAAGCTTATAGCTGTTAAAATGGGGTAGAAAATGCGAAAAGATTCTTATCTGAACAATCGGTTGTATGAGATATATACTATATATACAACCGATCTCTATGATTTTTTCAGACAACAATATATGCTATATACGTAAGCAATCGGTGAAATTTGAAGCTTACAGCTGTTAAAATCGGGTAGAAATTGCGAAAAGTTTCTTATCTGAACAATCGGTTGTATGAGATATATACTATATATACCACCGACCTCTATGATTTTTTCAGACAACAATATATGCTATATACGTAAGCAATCGGTGAAATTTGAAGCTTATAGCTGTTAAAATGGGGTAGAAATTGCGAAAAGTTTCTTATCTGAACAATCGGTTGTATGAGATATATACTATATATACAACCGATCTCTATGATTTTTTCAGACAACAATATGTGCTATACACGTAAGCATTCGGTGAAATTTGAAGCTTATAGCTGTTAAATTGGGGTAGAAATTGCGAAAAGTTTCTTATCTGAACAATCGGTTGTATGAGATATATACTATATATACAACCGATCTCTATGATTTTTTCAGACAAAAATATATACTATATACGTAAGTATTCGGCGAAATTTGAAGCTTCTTGCTGTTAAAATGGGGCTAAAATTTGCGAAAATATATATATATGCTATATATATATACTATATATACCACCATATATATACTATATATACCACCGATCTTAATGATTTTTACAAACAACAATATATGCTATATACGTAAGCATTTGTTCAAATTTGAAGCCTCTAGCTCTTAAAATAGGGCAGTAATTACGAAAAGTTCCTTATCTGAACAATCGGTTGTGGGGGATATATACTATATATACGACCGGTCTCATCAATTTTTTCAGGCAACAATATGTGCAATATACGAAAGTATATGGTGAAGTTTGAAGCTTCAATCTGATAAATTGGGTAAGATATTACAAAAATCCTCTTTTTATGAAAAATCGGTTGTATGGAGGATATATGCTATAGTGGTCCGATCCGGTCGGTTCCAACAAATGTTTAATGGGACACCCAAATACACCCGCTCACCAAATTTTATCAAGATATCTCAAAAATTGAGGGACTAGTTTGCATATCTATCTTCCTTTAAGGACTTACAATTTTCGGTTTCGTGACGAAATTAATATACCATTTCATTTTCATTAAAGGTATAAAAACAGGTAGGTACTTTGTGTGAGGATGCAAAGTTTCAGGTTTTTTGTAGTGTGCGTGTAAAAACTATGACTACGAATCACGTACTTCAACAATATATGACGTAAACGTAACTATTTGATGAAATTTTATGAATTTTGAAGCTTCTAGCCATAAAAAGGGGGCAAAAATTAGAGTTTATATCGGGTATATAATATATATACCACCGATCTCTATGATTTTTTCAGACAACAATATATGCTATATACGTAAGCATTTGGTGAAATTTGAAGCGTCTAGCTGTTAAAATGGGGAAGAAATTGCGCAAAGTTTCTTATCTGAACAATCGGTTGTATGGGATATATACTATATATACCACCGGTATCTATGATTTTCTCAGACAACAATATATGCTATACACGTAAGCATTTGGTGAAATTTGAACATATCTAAACGATTTCTAAGATAAATATAAAATAAACAAGTAAGAACGGGACTGTCTTCATACTTCATACCTTTCATGAATGGGGCTGAACAATAATCTTATCCCGTTCGTAATCTCCGAATAATCGGATGTATAAGATAAGAAATATATAGTGAACAGATCTACATACCTTAACGATTTTTAAGATAAATATAAAATAAAAAACAGGTAGGTACTTTGTGTGAGGATGCAAAGTTTCAGGTTTTTTGTGGTCTGCGTGTAAAAACTATGACTACGAATCACGTATTTCAACAATATATGACGTAAACGTAACTATTTGATGAATTTTGAAGCTTCTAGCCGTAAAAAGGGGGCAAAAATTAGAGTTTATGTCGGGTATATAATATATATACCACCGATCTCTATGATTTTTTCTGACAACAATATATGCTATATACGTAAGCAATCGGTAAAATTTGAAGCCTATAGCTGTTAAAATTGGGTAGAAATTGCGAAAAGTTTCTTATCTGAACAATCGGTTGTTTGAGATATATACTATATATACAACCGATCTCTATGATTTTTTTAGACAACAATATATGCTCTATACGTAAGCAATCGGTGAAATTTGAAGCTTACAGCTGTTAAAATGGGGTAGAAATTGCGAAAAGTTTCTTATCTGAACAATCGGATGTATGAGATATATACTATATATACAACCGATCTCTATGATTTTTTCAGACAAATACTATATACGTAAGTATTCGGCGAAATTTGAAGCTTCTCGCTGTTAAAATGGGGCTAAAATTTGAGAAAATATATATATATATGATATATATATATACTATATATGCCACCATATATATACTATATATACCACCGATCTTAATGATTTTTTCAGACAACAATATATGCTATATACGTAAGCATTCGTTCAAATTTGAAGCCTCTAGCTCTTAAAATAGGAGAGTAATTACGAAAAGTTCCTTATCTGAACAATCGGTTGTGGGTGATATATACTATATATACGACTGATCTCATCAATTTTGCAGGCAACAATATATGCAATACACGAAAGTATATGGTGAAGTATGAAGCTTCAATCTGTTAAATTGGGTAAGATATTACAAAAATCCTCTTTTTCTTAAAAATCGGTTGTATGGAGGATATATGCTATAGTGGTCCGATCCGGTCGGTTCCGACAAATGTTTAATCGGACACCCAAATACACCCGCTCACCAAATTTTATCAAGATATCTCAAAAATTGAGGGACTAGTTTGCATACAAACAGCCAGACGGACAGACGGACATGGCTAAATCAACTCAGCTCTTCAACATTATTGTTTCGGTATACTTAATGGTGGGTCTATCTATCTTCCTTTAAGGACTTACAATTTTTGGTTTCGTGACGAAATTAATATACCATTTCATTTTCATGAAAGGTATAAAAATAGGTAGGTTCTTTGTGTGAGGATGCAAAGCTTCACGTTTTTTGTGGTCTGCATGTACAAACTCTGACTACGAATCACGTATTTCAAAAAAATATGACGTAAACGTAACTATTTGATGAAATTTATTGAATTTTGAAGCTTCTAGCCGTAAAAAAGGGGCAAAAATGACAGTTTATATGAAGTATATAATATACATCCCACCAATCTCTATGATTTTTTCAGACAATAATATATGCTATATACGTAAGCATTTTGTGAAATTTGAAGCTTCTAGCTGTTAAAATGGGGCAGAAATTGCGCAAAGTTTCTTATCTGAACAATCGGTTGTAGGAGATATATACTATGTATACCACCGATCTCAATGATTTTTTCAGACATCAATATATGCTATACACGTAAGCATTTGGTGAAATTTGAAGCTTATAGCTGTTAAAATGGGGCCGAAATCGCAAAAAAAATATATATATACTATATATACCATCATATATATATTATATATATCACCGATCTCTATGATTTTTTCAGACAACAATATATGCTATTAAAATGGGGTAGAAATTGCTAAAAGTTTCTTATCTGAACAATCGGTTGTATGAGATATATACTATATATACAACCGATCTCTATGATTTTTTCAGACAACAATATATGCTATATACGTAAGCAGACGGTGAAATTTGAAGCTTATAGCTGTTAAAATGGGGTAGAAATTGCGAAAAGTTTCTTATCTGAACAATCGGTTGTATGAGATATATACTATATATACAACCGATCTCTATGATTTTTTCAGACAACAATATATATTATATACGTAAGTATTAGGCGAAATGTGAAGCTTCTTGCTGTTAAAATGGGGCTAAAATTTGCGAAAATATATATATATATGCTATATATATATACTATATATACCACCATATATATACTATATATACCGCCGATCTTAATAATTTTTTCAGACAACAATTTATGCTATATACGTAAGCATTCGTTCAAATTTGAGGGACTAGTTTGCATACAAACAGACAGACGGACAGACGGACATGGCTAAATCAACTCAGCTCTTCAACCTGATTATTTCGGTATACTTAATGGTGGGTCTATCTATTTTCCTTTAAGGACTTACAATTTGCGGTTTCGTGACGAAATTAATATACCATTTAATTTTCATGAAAGGTATAAAAATAGGTAGGTAATCTGTGTGAGGATGCAAAGCTTCACGTTTTTTGTGGTCTGCATGTAAAAGCTATGACTACGAATCACGCATTTTAAAAATATATGACGTAAACGTAACTATTTGATGAAATTTGATGAATTTTGAAGCTTCTAGCCGTAAAAAAGGGGCAAAAATGACAGTTTATATGAAGTATATAATATATATACCACCGATCTCTACGATTTTTTCAGACAACAATATATGCTATATGCGTAAGCATTTTGTGAAATTTGAAGCTTCTAGCTCTTAAAACGGGGCAGAAATTGCGCAAAGTTTCTTATCTGAACAATCGGTTGTATGAGATATATACTATGTATACCACCGATCTCAATGATTTTTTCAGACATCAATATATGCTATACACGTAAGCATTTGGTGAAATTTGAAGCTTTTAGCTGTTAAAATGGGGCCGAAATCGCAAAAAAAATATATATATACTATATATATATACTATATATACCATCATATATATATCATATATATCACCGATCTCTATGATTTTTTGACACAACAATACATACTATATACGTAAGAAATCGGTGAAATTTGAAGCTTATAGCTGTTAAAATGGGGTAGAAATTGCGAGAAGTTTCTTATCTGAGCAACCGGTTGTATGAGATATATACTATATATACAACCGATCTCTATGATTTTTTCAGACAACAATACATGCTATATACGTAAGCAATCGGTGAAATTTGAAGCTTATAGCTGTTAAAATGGGGTAGAAATTGCGAAAAGTTTCTTATCTGAGCAATCGGTTGTATGAGATATATACTATATATACAACCGATCTCTATGATTTTTTCAGACAACAATATATGCTATATACGTAAGCATTCGGTGAAATTTGAAGCTTACAGGTGTTAAAATGGGGTAGAAATTGCGAAAAGTTTCTTATCTGAACAATCGGTTGTATGAGATATATACTATATATACAACCGATCTCTATGATTTTTTCAGACAACAATATATGCTATATACGTAAGCAATCGGTGAAATTTGAAGCTTATAGCTGTTAAAATTGAGTAGAAATTGCGAAAAGTTTCTTATCTGAACAATCGGTTGTATGAGATATATACTATATATACAACCGATCTCTATGATTTTTTCAGACAACAATATATGCTATATACGTAAGTATTCGGTGAAATTTGAAGCTTTGAGCTGTTAAAATGGGGCTAAAATTTGCGAAAATATATATATATACTATATATATATACTATATATACCACCATATATATACTATATATACAACCGATCTTTATGATTTTTTCAGACAACAATATATGCTATATACGTAAGCATTCGTTGAAATTTGAAGCCTCTAGCTCTTAAAATAGGGCAGTAATTACGAAAAGTTCCTTATCTGAACAATCGGTTGTGGGGGATATATACTATATATACGACCGATCTCATCAATTTTTTCAGGCAACAATATGTGCAATATACGAAAGTCTATGGTGAAGTTTGAAGCTTCAATCTGTTAAATTGGGTAAGATATTACAAAAATCCTCTTTTTCTGAAAAATCGGTTGTATGGAGGATATATGCTATAGTGGTCCGATCCGGTCGGTTCCGAAAAATGTCTAATCGGACACCCAAATACACCCGCTCACCAAATTTTATCAAGATATCCCAAAAATTGAGGGACTAGTTTGCATACAAACAGACAGACGGACAGACGGACAGACGGACATGGCTAAATCAACTCAGCTCTTCAACCTGATTATTTCGGTATATTTAATGGTGGGTCTATCTATCTTCCTTTAAGGACTTACAATTTTCGGTTTCGTGACGAAATTAATATACCATTTCATTTTCATGAAAGGTATAAAAACAGGTAGGTACTTTGTGTGAGGATGCAAAGTTTCAGGTTTGTTGTGGTCTACGTGTAAAAACTATGACTACGAATCACGCATTTCAACAATATATGACGTAAACGTAACTATTTGATGAAATTTGATGAATTTCTCTCTATGATTTTTTCAGACAACAATATATGCAATATACGTAAGCATTTGGTGAAATTTGAAGCTTCTAGCTGTTAAAATGGGGAAGAAATTGCGCAAAGTTTCTTATCTGAACAATCGGTTGTATGGGATATATACCGGTATCTATGATTTTCAGACAACAATATATGCATTTGGTGAAATTTGAACATATCTAAACGATTTTTAAGATAAATATAAAATAAAAAATAGGTAGGTAATCTGTGTGAGGATGCAAAGCTTCACGTTTTTTGTGGTTTGCATGTAAAAACTATGACTACGAATCACGTATTTTAAAAATATATGCCGTAAACGTAACTATTTGATGAAATTTGATGAATTTTGAAGCTTCTAGCCGTAAAAAAGGGGCAAAAATGACAGTTTATATGAAGTATATAATATATATAACACCGATCTCTACGATTTTTCAGACAACAATATATGCTATATACGTAAGCATTTTGTGAAATTTGAAGCTTCTAGCTGTTGAAAAGGGGCAGAAATTGCGCAAAGTTTCTTATCTGAACAATCGGTTGTATGAGATATATACTATGTATACCACCGATCTCAATGATTTTTTCAGACATCAATATATGCTACACATGTAAGCATTTGGTGAAATTTGAAGCTTCTAGCTGTTAAAATGGGGCCGAAATCACAAAAAAAATATATATATACTATATATACCATCATATATATATTATATATATCACCAATCTCTATGATTTTTTGACACAACAATACATACTATATAGGTAAGCAATCGGTGAAATTTGAAGCTTATAGCTGTTAAAATGGGGTAGAAATTGCGAAAAGTTTCTTATCTGAACAATCGGTTGTATGAGATATATACTATATATACAACCGATCTCTATGATTTTTTCAGACAACAATATATGCTATATACGTAAGCAATCGGTGAAATTTGAAGCTTATAGCTGTTAAAATGGGGTAGAAATTGCGAAAAGTTTCTTATCTGAACAATCGGTTGTATGAGATATATACTATATATACAACCGATCTCTATGATTTTTTCAGACAACAATATATGCTATATAAGTAAGCAATCTGTGAAATTTTAAGCTTACAGCTGTTAAAATGGGGTAGAAATTGCGAAAAGTTTCTTATCTGAACAATCGGTTGTATGAGATATATACTATATATACAACCGATGTCCATGATTTTTTCAGACAACAATGTATGCTATATACGTAAGCAATCGGTGAAATTTGAAGCTTATAGCTGTTAAAATGGGGTAGAAATTGCGAAAAGTTTCTTATCTGAACAATCGGTTGTATGAGATATGTACTATATATACAACCGATCTCTATGTTTTTTCAGACAACAATATATGTTATATACGTAAGTATTCGGTGAAATTTGAAGCTTCTAGCTGTTAAAATGGGGCTAAAATTTGCGAAAATATATATATATACTATATATATATACTATATATACCACCATATATATACTATATATACAACCGATCTTTATGATTTTTTAGACAACAATATATGCTATATACGTAAGCATTCGTTGAAATTTGAAGCCTCTAGCTCTTAAAATAGGGCAGTAATTACGAAAAGTTCCTTATCTGAACAATCGGTTGTGGGGGATATATACTATATATACGACAGATCTCATCAATTTTTTCAGGCAACAATATGTGAAATATACGAAAGTATATGGTGAAGGTTGAAGCTTAAATCTGTTAAATTGGGTAAGATATTACAAAAATCCTCTTTTTCTGAAAAATCGGTTGTATGGAGGATATATGCTATAGTGGTCCGATCCGATCGGTTCCGAAAAATATCTAATCGGACACCCAAATACACCCGCTCACCAAATTTTATCAAGATATCTCAGAAATTGAGGGACTAGTTTGCATACAAACAGACAGACGGACAGACGGGCATGGCTAAATCAACTCAGCTTTTCAACCTGATTATTTCGGTATACTTAATGGTGGGTCTATCTATCTTCCTTTAAGGACTTACAATTTTCGTTTTCGTGACGAAATTAATATACCATTTCATTTTCATGAAAGGTATAAAAATAGGTAGGTTCTTTGTGTGAGGATGCAAAGCTTCACGTTTTTTGTGGTCTGCATGTAAAAACTCTGACTACGAATCACGTATTTCAAAAAAATATGACGTAAACGTAACTATTTGATGAAATTTGATGAATTTTGAAGCTTCTAGCCGTAAAAAAAGGGGCAAAAACGACAGTTTATATGAAGTATATAATATATATACCACCGATCTCTATGATTTTTTCAGACAATAATATATGCTATATACGTAAGCATTTTGTGAAATTTGAAGCTTCTAGCTGTTAAAATTGGGCAGAAATTGCGCAAAGTTTCTTATCTGAACAATCGGTTGTAGGAGATATATACTATGTATACCACCGATCTCAATGATTTTTTCAGACATCAATATATGCTATACACGTAAGCATTTGGTGAAATTTGAAGCTTATAGCTGTTAAAATGGGGCCGAATCGCAAAAAAAATATATATATACTATATATACCATCATATATGAATTATATATATCACCGATCTCTATGATTTTTTGACACAACAATGCATACTATATACGTAAGCAATCGGTGAAATTTGAAGATTATAGCTGTTAAAATGGGGTAGAAATTGCGAAAAGTTTCTTATCTGAACAATCGGTTATATGAGATATATACTATATATACAACCGATCTCTATGATTTTTTCAGACAACAATATATGCTATACACGTAAGCAATCGGTGAAATTTGAAGCTTATAGCTGTTAAAATGGGGTAGAAATTGCGAAAAGTTTCTTATCTGAACAATCGGTTATATGAGATATATACTATATATACAACCGATCTCTATGATTTTTTCAGACAACAATATATGCTATATACGTAAGCATTCGGTGAAATTTGAAGCTTATAGCTGCTAAAATGGGGTAGAAATTGCGAAAAGTTTCTTATCTGAACAATCGGTTGTATGAGATATATACTATATATACAACCGATCTCTATGAGTTTTTTAGACAACAATATATACTATATACGTAAGTATTCGGCGAAATTTGAAGCTTATTGCTGTTAAAATGGGGCTAAAATTTGCGAAAATATATATATTCCTCATTAACCTTTGGAGGTAAAAAAGCTTGCAGTGATGACGACGTTGCTGAACTATTTTCTGAGTTCTTTAAGTCCACGTATTCATCCAGTGGTTTTCATTCAGGTTAATATCCCTATCACTTATATAGCTCAAATTACATTAGGAATCCTGCTATTGATGGTAATATTGTTCTTCAGAGTCTTCAATCTTTGAAGCCCACCTTTTCTCCGGGACCGGACGGTGTTCCTAGTTGAGTGCTTAGGTACTGCGCCGAAAACATGTATGAGCCTATTTTAAAATTATTTGAGCTATCTCTGGAATCTGCGTCATTCCCGGCACTTTGGAAACAGTCTTTTATTATACCCCTGCATAAAAAAGGTAGTAGGTCAAAAGTTGAAAACTACAGGGGTATTGCTAAACTTTCAGTCATTCCTAAAGTCTTTGAACAGATTGTCACCAGTCAACTGCAATATCAGTGTTCTAGTCTTTTGTCTGCATGCCAACACGGTTTTATTCGTCAAAGGTCAACCACTACAAATTTGCTTGTATTCACCTCTATAGTTATGGAAGGATTTTTAGCGAACAAGCAAACGGATGTCATCTACACGGACTTCAGCAAAGCATTTGATACCGTTAACCATGAGTTGCTTATTCATAAGCTTGATTTACTGGGCTTTCCGTTTCACCTATTAATGTGGCTGAAAAGCTATCTTTCTAACCGGACCCAAAAAGTCCTGTTCAAGTGCAATCTGTCGGAATCGTTCGGAGTTTCCTCCGGCGTACCCCAGGGAAGTCATCTAGGCCCTTTGCTCTTTGCCCTTTTCATTAATGACTTGCCACAGACAATATTATATTCCCATACTATAATGTATGCGGATGATGTAAAACTTTGCTACACTTACTGTCCTACCGATTTTAGTTCCTTGGATCTTCTTCAGGCCGATTTGGACTCGTTCCAATGTTGGTGCACAACAAATTTACTAGCTTTAAATTGCTCTAAATGTAAGCATATGACATTTCACCGAGTGAAGCCAGCATTGAAATCTTATGTAATAGATGGTACGCCTTTGGAGCGTATATCTATTGCAAATGATCTAGGTGTCCTTTTTGATCCGAAATTGAATTTTAACATGCATATTTCATATATAGCCAACAAAGCTTTGGGTTTACTTGGATTTGTTAAAAGATGGGCTAAAGAGTTCGATGATCCGTACCTCACTAAGGTTCTTTACACATCGCTGGTTCGTCCAATACTCGAGTATTGCTCATGCGTTTGGTCCCCTGTTTCTCAAAAGCATATAAAGCGTCTTGAGTCAGTTCAAAAGCAATTTTTGATATTTGCATTGCGCGGCCTTAATTGGGACTCAAGCCTCCACCTTCCTCCATACAGAAGTAGACTTCTTCTTATTAACTTACCCACTCTGGAAAATCAGAGAATATTACTGGGGGTATTGTTCATCCATAAGCTCATTATTGGAGAAATTGATTCCGCGGACCTCCTCAGCCGCTTGTTTTTTGCGGTTCCCCCTAGAGTATCCAGACACTACGT
Source organism: Eurosta solidaginis (assembly GCF_040869045.1). Lineage (NCBI taxonomy): Eukaryota > Metazoa > Arthropoda > Insecta > Diptera > Tephritidae > Eurosta > Eurosta solidaginis. The sequence goes on from NC_090324.1 coordinate 18,735,308, forward strand.
TCCTTTCTATTTACCCCTCTGTCGACGAAACTTTGCTAAAAATAATCCTCTTCTTATCTGGTGCGCCCACTACAATGACTTGTATAGCTGCATCAGTCTTGAATGTACTTTTGCCACTATACGTAATGCAATACTTGCCTATCTAATTTAAGAGATACAAGCTAATTTAATTTGCCGGCATTTTATTCCTTCGATAAAAAACAGGAACTATTTCGCTTAAGGATGGAGGAACATTTATCAACATGTATCATTAAGAAGGAACAAACAGTACTGTGTTGATTGGAATCTGGTGCATTCCAACAACGTAAAAAACATGCTTTTTCATGAGTCACTGACCGGAATCGTATGCATTCCGGCAGTATAATCTTATGGGTCAGGCATCGAGAGCTGATTGGAATCCGGTGCTTTCCAACAACACAGTTCATATTACTTTTTTATGCCTTGTGATGGCGTATCCTCATTACACTACTCTTAGCACTGCCGGATTCCCATGACATGCTGATTGGAATCTTGTTGCATTCCAACAGGGAGATTGGAATCCACTGCATTCCGATATCATGCTGAGCGGAATCTGATGCATTCCGCCAGTATAAGATTTCGGCATAAGATTTTATTTCTACTCATATTTCTTATTATTATTATATTTTGAAATTAAATAGTAATGTTCATTAATATTTCTTTGTTTGTAATATAACATTGTTGAAAACTCGATATATCTTAAATTTTATCTTTTGAGTTGTATATTTATATATCTTTTATATTATGCAGTCGACCATAGTTTGTCGTCGACTTTAAATAATTAATAAATAAATAAATAAAAATATGCTATATATATATACTATATATACCACCATATATATACTATATATACCACCGATCTTAATGATTTTTTCAGACAACAATATATGCTATATACGTAAGCATTCGTTCAAATTTGAAGCCTCTAGCTCTTAATATAGGGCAGTAATTACGAAAAGTTCCTTATCTGAACAATCGGTTGTGGGGGATATATACTATATATACGACCGACCTCATCAATTTTTTCAGGCAACAATATGTGCAATATACGAAAGTATATGGTGAAGTTTGAAGCTTCAATCTGTTAAATTGGGTAAGATATTACAAAAATCCTCTTTTTCTGAAAAATCGGTTGTATGGAGGATATATGCTATAGTGGTCCGATCCGGTCGGTTCCGACAAATGTTTAATCGGACACCCAAATACACCCGCTCACCAAATTTTATCAAGATATCTCAAAAATTGAGGGACTAGTTTGCATACAAACAGACAGACGGACAGACGGACATGGCTAACTCAACTCAGCTCTTCAACCTGATTATTTCGGTATACTTAATGGTGGGTCTATCTATTTTCCTTTAAGGACTTACAATTTTCGGTTTCGTGACGAAATTAATATACCATTTCATTTTCATGAAAGGTATAAAAATAGGTAGGTTCTTTGTGTGAGGATGCAAAGCTTGACGTTTTTTGTGGTCTGCATGTAAAAACTCTGACTACGAATCACGTATTTCAAAAAAATATGACGTAAACGTAACTATTTGATGAAATTTGATGAATTTTGAAGCTTCTAGCCGTAAAAAAGGGGCAAAAATGACAGTTTATATGAAGTATATAATATATATACCACCGATCTCTATGATTTTTTCAGACAATAATATATGCTATATACGTAAGCATTTTGTGAAATTTGAAGCTTCTAGCTGTTAAAATGGGGCAGAAATTGCGCAAAGTTTCTTATCTGAACAATCGGTTGTATGAGATATATACTATATATACAACCGATCTCTATGATTTTTTCAGACAACAATATATGCTATATACGTAAGCAATCGGTGAAATTTGATGCTTATAGCTGTTAAAATGGGGTAGAAATTGCGAAAAGTTTCTTATATGAACAATCGGTTGTATGAGATATATACTATATATACAACCGATCTCTATGATTTTTTCAGACAACAATATATACGCTTTCAGCAAAGATTGTCCTGCGTATAAAAAATATTCGCAGCCAAGAAATAAGGCACGAGTTTAGCAACGAATACCAGAGGAGCTAAGTTGTATATATTTAAATATTTGTAGTATCGTCGCCAATAAAGCTGAACTAGAGCGTCTGATAGATGTACTTAAACCACATTTAATATTTTGTTCGGAGACTTGTTCGACTGAAGAAATAACGAATCAAGAGCTACAGATACAAACATATAAACTTGTACGGTGCGATTCCCACAGCAGGCACACAGGCGGTGTGCTAATATATATAAATGAAACAATTGAATACTCAATAAGTTACAACAGAACATTAAACAAGAACATCTGGTGTATCATACTAAAAGTTAAAAATATTTTCCCCCAATATCAAATAGCTCTGATATATCACTCACCGAGCTCAAGTGATGCAGAATTTATAACGTACTTATACGACATTTTAAATAATAACTGCGTAACACAGGATAATATTATCTTCGTGGGCGATTTCAATATAAACCTTTACAAGAGCACAACTTATAGTAAACAGTTAGTTGATTTATTTCGATCCTTTGCTTTGGAGCAAAAAATAGATTTTTATACACGAAAGGGCGATAAGACAGATACATTGATCGACTTGTTATTTACAGATAGTAGCTCTATATCATGTTTAAAATTAGAAGAGTTTCAGATTTCAGATCATGAAACGATTAAATTCAAAATCAAATTACATAAGCTATTTCAGATGAGAACGAAGAGAACAATAATTTCCTGGGAAAATTATACAAGCGACAGCCTTGTTAATGAATTACGACAGCTTAACTACACTGACTTTGAAAATCTGAGCATCGAAAATAAGGCAACATTCCTATGTAATACGCTATCAAGCGCAGTGACCACCCTGACATACTCTAAAGAAGTCAGTGTCAAACTTATGAACAAGTGGTATGATTTTGAGCTGGCTAACTTAAATAAACGTAAGCTAAATCTTTACAAGATCAGCCTATCCACTGGAGAATGTGAATATTATATTGCGAAACGCCAATATAAAAGGCTAATTAAGATAAAAATAGCCAAGTACATGGAAAACAAAATCAACCATAGTGCTGGTGATAGTAAGGTCATGTGGAAAAACTTGAAAAATTCCATAAGCATGGCTAAAGAAAATAATGGTATTAAAAAAATTAAAATAAACGACCAACTCTACACAGAGGAAAATGAAATAGCGCAGTCTTTGAATGACTATTTCATTGATAGTATATTGGAGATTAGCATGAATATTCCTACTTCTTTTAGTAATGAAGGTACTATAGATGAGCAAAATGGCCGTAATGTTTTTAAGTTTCAGAAAGTTTCCACTTCAGAGATAGTTGATATAGTAAGTAAGTTTAAAAATAAAATTGGAGGGAAGAAACTTGTGTCGGAAGGAGTCGTTAAAGATTCCATAACGTATACAGGTTTTTTCTATTCTCAGCTTGTTAATGAGAGCTTAGATAAAGGTCTCGTTCCTAGTTTATGGAAATCTTCTATAGTTGTGCCATTAGAAAAAGTGAAAAATACCATCAAAGCTGAGGAGATAAGACCTATTAACACATTACAATGTGATGAAAAAATTTTGGAAACAGTGGTAAAAAATCAGCTGGTAAAATATTTAGAAGATAATGTAATTATTATACCTCAACAATCTGGTTTTCGAAAAAAACATTCATGTGAAAGTGCTTTGAATTTGGTTTTAGCTAACTGGAAAGAAGACTTAAGCAGGAAAAAATTCATATTAGCTGTGTTTTTGGATTTAAAGCGTGCATTCGAGACGATCGACCAAAAATTAATGCTGAAAAAGCTTTCTTGCATTGGCGTTTCTGGTATAGAACTAAAATGGTTTCAAGACTTCCTAATTAACAGATACCAAAGAACAGTGATTGGAACGTCCGTATCGGATAAAAGGGAGGTACCTGTTGGTCCACCTCAAGGGTCTGTGCTGGCACCCATAATGTTCAATATATATATTAATGATATAACTAGCTCCATTAAGCACTGTGAAATAAAATTGTTTGCTGATGATACATTGCTGATGATAAGTGGGAACAATATTACTGAAATATATGCTAAGCTACAAGAAGATCTTAACAGCGTATATGGTTGGTTATGCGTAAACAGACTAAAAGTGAATGTCAATAAAACGAAATTTATGGTTATATCTAGACGCAATTTTCAAAACAATGAGCTACAAAACTTAAATATAAATAACGAACTAATTGAAAAAGTCAGCATTATAAAATACTTGGGAATAAAAATAGATGATAAGCTGAATTTCAACGAGCACGTGGATTATACGGTAGGAAAAATAGCGAAAAAGTTATATTTTACACAACGAACCTGCAAATATTTAAATAGAAGGTATAAAATCATCGTCTACAGATCTATAATCGAACCTAATTTTATTTATTGCCCAACTATATTTTTCATCTTGCGAGATAGTCAGATATACAAGCTACAAAAGCAACAGAACCGCGCTATGAGATTCATTCTCAAAAAACGGTATGACACACCTATCAGAGACATGCTATGCTCTCTTAATTGGCTTAGCATTAGACAGCAACTTTTTTATTATACCATAAAATTTATTAAAAACATAATAGAAGGAACTTTGCCTGCGTATTTGAGGACTAATATAAAATATGTAAAAGATGTGCACTCTGTAAATACTCGTAATAAAAATGATTTTAATCTGCCGGCTTATAAAACTGAAGCAGACAAATGTAATCTGTATTATAAAGGTCTTAAATCATATAATGAACTACCGATTGATATTAAATCATGTCATTCCAATAAATTTAAACAAAAATTGTACAATTATTGCAGAACACTACCAATTTAGTGCTGGACAGGCGGACTTCCATAGCATCGATAGAAGTGCAGCGAAACTATACTGCTGTGTAGCGCCAAGACTTCCAAGCTCTTGTGCGCATACAAAAAAGGTTGCCGAAGCACATACTGAAGCGCATCACTCGATTAACTCAGTGCATCGCCGTGCAGATGTTGCCTTCGCGCTTTACTAACATACGTAAAATGCCTACATACTACACAAGCACAACGCTTTGTTCGCATGATCTGGAATTCTCCCATCCATAGTACTCCAAGGTAGGACATAGATGTACCTATTCTAGATTGCATAGTCCAGAAGACAATTATAAACATGTAAAATATATTTAAGTTAGGCTTAGGAAAGCCGTAATAAATAAATACATTATACATTATACATTATACTATATACGTAAGTATTCGGCGAAATTTGCAGCTTCTTGCTGTTAAAATGGGGCTAAAATTTGCGAATATATATATATATATGCTATATATATATACTATATATACCACCATATATATCCTATATATACCACCGATCTTAATGATTTTTTCAGACAACAATATATGCTATATACGTAAGCATTCGTTCAAATTTGAAGCCTATAGCTCTTAAAATAGGGCAGTAATTACGAAAAGTTCCTTATCTGAACAATCGGTTGTGGGGGATATATACTATATATACGACCGATCTCATCAATTTTTTCAGGCAACAATATGTGCAATATACGAAAGTATATGGTGAAGTTTGAAGCTTCAATCTGTTAAATTGGGTAAGATATTACAAAAAACCTCTTTTTCTGAAAAATCGGTTGTATGGAGGATATATGCTATAGTGGTCCGATCCGGTCGGTTCCGACAAATGTATAATCGGACACCCAAATACACCCGCTCACCAAATTTGAGGGACTAGTTTGCATATAAACAGACAGACGGACAGACGGACATGGCTAAATCAACTCAGCTCTTCAACCTGATTATTTCGGTATATTTAATGGTGGGTCTATCTATTTTCCTTTAAGGACTTACAATTTTCGGTTTCGTGACGAAATTAATATACCATTTCATTTTCATGAAAGGTATAAAAATAGGTAGGTAATCTGTGTGAGGATGCAAAGCTTCACGTTTTTTGTGGTCTGCATGTAAAAACTATGACTACGAATCACGTATTTTAAAAATATATGCCGTAAACGTAACTATTTGATGAAATTTGATGAATTTTGAAGCTTCTAGCCATAAAAAAGGGGCAAAAATTACAGTTTATATGAAGTATATAATATATATACCACCGATCTCTACGATTTTTCAGACAACAACATATGCTATATACGTAAGCATTTTGTTAAATTTGAAGCTTCTAGCTGTTAAAACGGGGCGGAAATTGCGCAAAGTTTCTTATCTGAACAATCGGTTGTATGAGATATATACTATGTATACCACCGATCTCAATGATTTTTTCAGACGTCAATATATGCTATACACGTAAGCATTTGGTGAAATTTGAAGCTTCTAGCTGTTAAAATGGGGCCGAAATCGCAAAAAAAATATATATATACTATATATATATACTATATATACCGTCATATATATATTATATATATCACCGATCTCTATGATTTTTTGACACAACAATGCATACTATATACGTAAGTATTCGGTGAAATTTGAAGCTTCTCGCTGTTAAGATGGGGCTAAAATTTGCGAAAATATATATATATACTATAAATATATACTATATATACCACCATATATATACTATATATACCACCGATCTTTATGATTTTTTCAGACAACAATATATGCTATATACGTAAGCATTCGTTGAAATTTGAAGCCTCTAGCTCTTAAAATAGGGCAGTAATTACGAAAAGTTCCTTATCTGAACAATCGGTTGTGGGGGATATATACTATATATACGACCGATCTCATCAATTTTTTCAGGCAACAATATGTGGAATAACGAAAGTATATGGTGAAGTTTGAAGCTTCAATCTGTTAAATTGGGTAGGTTAGGTTAGGTGGGTGGTAGCTTCCCTGATAGAGGAAGCTCACTTGGACAACATGACGGTCCGTTGTGATACCACATATAATAAACTAAACTAACGGTGACGTAGATATAACTACTTAGAGAATCATTGGGCAGCAACGATAAAGTTCCGAATGATCCCGATCTCAACCTTTGATAGCTCCTCGGGAGATCCAAGTGAGTCACGACCGAAATACTTTCGCCTAGTTCTGGCAAAAGCTGGGCAGTCAAGCATAAAGTGATTTGGTGATTCCACCTCATCATCCTCCATACAGCTGCAGCAGGATGGAGTTTCCAATATATTGAGACGTACCGCATGGATACCCATGGGACAGTGCCCTGTCAAAACCCCAATGACCATTGATAGGTGAGCCTTAGTGAACCCAATTATTTCAGCAGACCTCCTGCCATCCACTTTCGGCCAGAAAGATCTTGATATCCTACAAGACGTAGTGTCCGCCCAACGTTTGCTGAGCTGACTCGAGGCCCAGCTATGGAAGAGCAATCCACAGGTGGCTAGCGGAATCCCGAAATCCCTACAGCCATCTTCATCCGGTTCAGTTGTACCGATTCGGGCTAAGAGATCCGCTTGACAGTTACCCGGAATATCACTATGGCCCGGGACCCAGATAATCTTAATTGTAAAATAATTCGATGCAATCGCAAGTGAGGTCAGGCACTCCCAGACCACCCTCGATCGCACTGTAGTTGAGCTCAAGGCCTTTATAGCCGCTTGGCTATCAGAGTAGATGTTAAATTCCCTAACCGTAGTAGCGCTGGATAGCATTTCATCCACCGCATCCTTAATCGCAGCAACTTCCGCTTGGAATACACTGCGGTGATCAGCCAACTTAAACTTGCGGCTTACATTTAGCTCTTGAAAAAAGACCCCCCCGCCAACCTTTCCGTCCAACTTCGACCCATCCGTGAACAAGTTAACCGGTCCCATGCCCCAGATAATTCCTCTTCTCCAATCCTCCCTCGGGGGAATGACTGGGGTGAAGGTTGTATAGGGAGCGGCCACCGGCATGCAATAGTCCGTCCTGTCCGGGATAAAGTCGAAACTAGTAAGAAGGCTAGAGTGTCCGAAATCAGAAAGCATATAACCCATATCACGAAGCCTGACCAACGACCGGGCCGCGGCTGCCTTTCCCGCAATATCTACTGGATGTATATTCAGCATGACATTCAGTGCCAAGGTAGGTGTTGTTCTCATAGCGCCACTGATACCGATAAGCGCCGCCCGTTGCACTGACACTAGCATTTTGGAGGTGCTCGCCGTGTCCAGTGCTTTCCACCATACCAGCACCCCATATAGCAGAATCGGTTTGACCACCATCTCATAAAGCCAGTGTACTACTCCTGGCGAGAGCCCCCATCTCTTTCCGATAGCCCCCCTGCAGCAGTACAAGGCAACCGCGGCCTTCCTGGCCCTATCTTCCACATTGGGCCTCCAGGACAGCTTCTTGTCCTGTCAGTAAGTACCAACGGTACTCCTCCAATCGAAGGAGTTCTGAAGTCGGGTATCTTATATCTCCTTGTAAAAAGAACCAATTCTGTTTTTCCCGGGTTGACCGCCAATCCACATGATTCAGCCCACCCAGCCACAGTATCCAGGTATCCCTGCAGAACATCGCGCAGGGTGTCCAGAAATTTGCCCCTGACTAGGATAGCGAGGTCATCTGCATAGGCAACCACCCGACAACCATTGGCTTCCAGCTCCACAATAAGCTCGTTGACTACCACAACCCAGAGCAGAGGAGATAGGACACCCCCCTGTGGCGAGCCCCTGCACACCTTCCTCCTTATTATGGCTCCTCCCCACTCCGCTGCGACAATTCTGCCGCATAGACGTTTGCTAATAAATTCAGCCAGAGCCACTTCGACTCCTAAACCCACCAGAGCTCTTTCGATTGCCCCCGGCAAGACATTGTTAAAAGCCCCCTCGATGTCTAGAAAGGCACCCAGAGCATACTCTTTATGTTCTAGAGACCCCCCGTTTCCGTCGATCTGCCTTTGCAGTACGCATGCTGTGAAGCCGACAGTAACCCCCCAGGTATCCTTTCTCGTAGGTACAGGTCAATCAGCCGCTCAAACGTCTTAAGAAGAAACGACGAGAGACTGATTGGCCTGAAATCCTTAGGTAACACATGAGAGCTCCTGCCGGCCTTCGGAATGGAGATGACCCTAACCGTGTGCCACGACTTAGGGATATAGTTAAGCCTGAGGCAGTTAGTGTAGATGATGGCCAACCAGCGGCAGGAAATCCCTAAAGACCTTTGAAGTTGCGCAGGAATGATGCCATCCGGACCGGGTGACTTATAGGGCTTGAACGAATTTATAGCCCAGGATATTTGACTTTCCCGTAGTGGGATGGCAGGCATTTCTGCATGGCCAGCAACCGCCGACCACGCAAGCGAAGATCCCTGCGCAACTGGGACATCGGGAAAATGATTGTCCAGTAAAAGTCTCAGGGACTCCTTGCTACTCATCGACCAGTCCCCACCATCATCTCTCAGATACCCCCGAGGGGCGGGATTCCTAGAGAGTATTTTTCTAAGCCTCGCGGATTCATTGCAGCCCTCTACGTTTTCGCAGAAGCTTTGCCATGAATCTCGCTTGGCTAACCTTATTTCATATTTATAAATCCCCAGACTCACCTTATAGAGCTCCCAGTCCGAGGGTAGTTTACTCCTCCTGGCTCTGTTAAAGAGCCGCCTACTGGACGCTCTTAAGTCGTCAAGGGAATCAGACCACCAGGGCGGCTTGCCCTTCCCGCTATAAGTTTTCAGTGGGCAGGACTGTTGAAAGGCGCTATTGCTTGCCAAGGTGAAGTTTTCCACCAGACCGTCTATTTCAGATTCGGACAGGTCCGAACCAATGACAGGCGCCTCAGGCAATAGCTCTCCCAACTTCCTACAATACAAGTCCCAGTTGGTACTTTTAGGGTTCCTAAAAGATATTTTACCGGGACGTTCTTCATTCACCGAGAACTGAATATATCGGTGATCAGAGAAAGAGTGCTCGTTGAGAACCCTCCATCCAGATATCCGATCTTCCAGTTCTCTGCTAACCAGGGTGAGATCCAGGACCTCCTCCCTTACCGCAGTAATAAAAGTCGGGTCATTCCCCCTATTACATATACAAAGTCCCTCATCTACAATAAAAGTAAATAAAGACTCACCTCTGGTGTTCGTATCCGAGCTCCCCCATATGCTATGGTGTGCATTAGCATCGGCACCTATGATTACGCCAACACCTCTTCGCCTTGCTTCAGCGGTGATTTCGCCCAGTATCACAGGCGGTGGTCCCGTTACGTCCCCATGGGGAATATACGCTGAGACCACCCACAATTCGTTACTGCCTCGCTCGAGGCAGACCGTGGTTACGTCAGCATTGCTGAAATTAGAGAGAATAAAAGCTTTAAATTCCTTTTTAATAAGCGCACAGGATCTAGGCCTACCTACCTCCCCATGCACCAAGGTGTTGAATTTTCCCGTCCTTAATCCAGAAATTTTTCCGCCGTTACTACTCAGCCACGGCTCCTGGACAAGGACTATATCCACTCCGCCTTTCTCAAGACAGAGCAACAAGTTTGCGGAAGCCGCCTTAGAATGCTCAAGATTGATTTGACGGATTTCCATCAACACCACCCTTCTTCTTCTGCACCCCATCCTTGGCGGCTTCGCCCTCGGAGACTAGGAGATCCTCCTCCCCCCCCCCCCAACAGACGACTTACACTGATGACGGATCCCGCCATCGATGATTCGCCCTCGGAGGCTAGGAGCTCCTCCTCGGCCCTATCAGCCAGACGACTAGCACTGATGACAGGGTACTGGCTCCCCTGCGCACGCCTCCACCTCCCGAACAGTCTCTGTGGGAGAGGAACCATCTCCCCTGGAATCGGCGCGGTAGATTTTGAGAACCACACGCTCGAGGCCATAGGAGATAACCCCCCTCGTGTCAGAGAGAGGACCGGTGGACTCTGCGTTTAGCGGAATCAGCACTTGCCGACGTGGCCCAACAGCCTCCTCTACTCTGAGGACCCTCCAGTTATGCGTCGGAAGGTTCGGGTTGCAGTAATGCATTAATTCAAGTATTTTCTCCGGCTGAGATGGCCCGGCAGGCAACCACACCCGAGTCCTCGGTCGAAGGGGGAGATCCCTCCGTTCCACGGCCTCGAGTCTGGCTCCCCTCCAGACCTCCCCAACCAAAGAAATTATTTTCTTAAAGATACAGGCCGACCGCTCGTCAGCACAAGTAATCAGTCTAAAACCATGATACCACCCCGAGTATTCGAAGCATGGCCGCGTATCTGGGCTGTCCATAACAGCGGTCATATATGCCGATGATATGGCGCTGGCGACCCACGGCCACTCCTCTCGGGTATGGCACCATCCTCCCTACTCCTATCCAGGACCCCGAGGGTGATGGAGCCCGCTCGTTTAGCGATTTCGCTAAACGAAATTGCGTCCCCACCTCCTCGGGCCCTTTTTGTCGTTGAGGCATTCCGCTCATCCGACCTTTGCCGCTTCATAGCCCCCAAACCCTGCTGCTCACCCGCATCGTTCGACACCGGTGTGTGGTCGTCGCAAGCTACGACGCTCCTGGCCCACTCCAGCGTCCGGGAATGCTTCTCAGACACATGAGCTGCATCCCTTCCGCCGTAGCGCTCCAAGATCTTCTCAGCTAGGCGCCGATCACCCAGAGCTTTCCTAAGCGGCGTCGATCGCCTACCTTTCCCGGCAGGCTTCGACCCCAGGGCTCTTTTTGGGAAAGCTCCTCGCGACAGGGCTTCCTTACTAGTATTGGGCTGGTCCGTCGCATTCGCCGGACCTCTGCCTTTCCCTGTCACAGCCCCATATGGGCCTGCATTGGGTGTCGGTTTCGACACCCCTCCACTACCCGAACTACCCGTACCTACGGGGTTTGAAACCAAACCCCTGCGCTGATCCGTCTGATCAGCCCTTTTGACCCGCCGGGAGCTTTCCCGGCTGGCGGCGACCTGCTTCGGAGCACTCTCCGCACCTGTCGCGTCCCTCGCACCATGACGACCTTCGCCGTCACTCTTACCCTCCTTTTTGTTCGTCTTCGTGTCCATTCTAAGAAGTCCCCCCTCAAGGCCGCTATCCGGAGCCGATTGTGTAGTCGACCTTCAACGGTCCCGTGGTTATCTATGCTGCGCAGGGAGGCCACGCGAGGGTTGACGCATTACCTTATAGGTAATGCGTTCAAAGCCAGACCGGACGCAAAGCGGGAAAATCTTCAACCGCACCTACACCACCAACTTAACGGCGACGGAGCCGGAACGTACCTTGAGGCCCGCCACGGTTTTAACGGGACGTGGGCAAGTGCAGAATTAGCCTACCAGCCATTTCGATAGGGTCTCACCCCGACCTACTAAGGTGGCAGAATACTGCACCTACCAGCCCAAAGTCATCAATTCCTATCCATAGTCAAAATCAAGTCCCTAACAATCCAGTTCGTCACCGTTGAGTACCGATCTTGACCCTTAACAGGGTCCTCCCTCCCCTGAGCTCGGCACAATGACTCAGGAGTGCGGGTTTTATCGAGTTGTCCTCTCTAGATCCGCCATTATCAGTAGAAGCAGGGGCACCTCGTGCAGGACGTGACAACCAATCACGTGTGACAATTCGTCACTATGGCCGGTCTAAGACTGATACCAGTCCCTGATCCAGAGCCTGGAACCACGTATGATATTCAAGCCAAGTATCTTAACCCCCGTTAAATTGGGTAAGATATTACAAAAATCCTCTTTTCTGAAAAATCGGTTGTATGGAGGATATATGCTATAGTGGTCCTATCCGGTCGGTTCCGACTAATGTCTAATCGTACACCCAAATACACTCGCTCACCAGACAGACGGATATGGCTAAATCAACTCAGCTCTTCAACCTGATTATTTCGGCATACTTAATGGTGGGTCTATCTAGTTTCCTTTAAGGACTTACAATTTTCGGTTTCGTGACGAAATTAATATACCATTTCATTTTCATGAAAGGTATAAAAATAGGTAGGTAATCTGTGTGAGGATGCAAAGCTTCACGTTTTTTGTGGTCTGCATGTAAAAACTATGACTACGAATCACATATTTTAAAAATATATTCCGTAAACGTAACTATTTGATGAAGTTTGAAGCTTCTAGCCGTAAAAAAGGGGCAAAAATTACAGTTTATATGAAGTATATAATATATATACCACCGATCTCTACGATTTTTCAGACAACAATATATGCTATATACGTAAGCAATCGGTGAAATTTGATGCTTATAGCTGTTAAAATGGGGTAGAAATTGAGAAAAGTTTCTTATCTGAACAATCGGTTGTATGAGATATATACTATATATACAACCGATCTCTATGAGTTTTTCATACAACAATATATGCTATATACGTAAGTATTCGGTGAAATTTGAAGCTTCTAGCTGTTAAAATGGGGCTAAAATTTGCGAAAATAAATATATATACTATATATATATACTGTATATACCACCATATATATACTATATATACCACCGATCTTTATGATTTTTTCAGACAACAATATATGCTATATACGTAAGCATTCGTTGAAATTTGAAGCCTCTAGCTCTTAAAATAGGGCAGTAATTACGAAAAGTTCCTTATCTGAACAATCGCTTGTGGGGGATATATACTACATATACGACCGATCTCATCAATTTTTTCAGGCAACAATATGTGCAATATACGAAAGTATATGGTGAAGTTTGAAGCTTCAATCTATTAAATTGGGTAAGATATTACAAAAATCCTCTTTTTCTGAAAAATCGGTTGTATGGAGGATATATGCTATAGTGGTCCGATCCGGTCGGTGCCGACTAATGTCTAATCGGACACCCAAATACACTCGTTCACCAAATTTTATCAAGATATCTCAAAAATTGAGGGACTAGTTTGCATACAAACAGACAGACGGACAGACGGACAGACGGACATGGCTAAATCAACTCAGCTCTTCAACCTGATTATTTCGGTATACTTGATGGTGGGTCTATCTATCTTCCTTTAAGGACTTACAATTTTCGGTTTCGTGACGAAATTAATATACCATTTCATTTTCAAGAAAGGTATAAAAATAGGTAGGTTCTTTGTGTGAGGATGCAAAGCTTCACGTTTTTTGTGGTCTGCATGTAAAAACTCTGACTACGAATCACGTATTTCAAAAAAATATGACGTAAACGTAACTATTTGATGAAATTTGATGAATTTTGAAGCTTCTAGCCGTAAAAAGGGGGCAAAAATGACAGTTTATATGAAGTATATAATATATATACCACCGATCTCTATGATTTTTTCAGACAATAATATATGCTATATAAGTAAGCATTTTGTGAAATTTGAAGCTTCTAGCTGTTAAAATGGGGCAGAAATTGCGCAAAGTTTCTTATCTGAACAATCGGTTGTAGGAGATATATACTATATATACAACCGATCTCTATGGTTTTTTCAGACAACAATATATGCTATATACGTAAGCATTCGGTGAAATTTGAAGCTTATAGCTGTTAAAATGGGGTAGAAATTGCGAAAAGTTTCTTATCTGAACAATCGGTTGTATGAGATATATACTATATATACAACCGATCTCTATGATTTTTTCAGACAACAATATATGCTATATACGTAAGCAATCGGTGAAATTTGAAGCCTCTAGCTCTTAAAATAGGGCAGTAATTACGAAAAGTTCCTTATCTGAACAATCGGTTGTGGGGGATATATATTATATATACGACCGATCTCATCAATTTTTTCAGGCAACAATATGTGCAATATACGAAAGTATATGGTGAAGTATGAAGCTTCAACTGTTAAATTGGGTAAGATATTACAAAAATCCTCTTTTTCTGAAAAATAGGTTGTATGGAGGATATATGCTATAGTGGTCCGACCCGGTCGGTTCCGACAAATATTTAATCGGACACCCAAATACACCCGCTCACCAAATTTTATCAAGATAACTCAAAAATTGAGGGACTAGTTTGCATACAAACAGACAGACGGACAGACGGACATGGCTAAATCAACTCAGCTCTTCAACCTGATTATTTCGGTATACTTAATGGTGGGTCTATCTATTTTCCTTTAAGGACTTACAATTTTCGGTTTCGTGACGAAATTAATATACCATTTCATTTTCATGAAAGGTATAAAAATAGGTAGGTTCTTTGTGTGAGGATGCAAAGCTTCACGTTTTTTGTGGTCTGCATGTAAAAACTCTGACTACGAATCACGTATTTCAAAAAAATATGACGTAAACGTAACTATTTGATGAAATTTTATGAATTTTGAAGCTTCTAGCCGTAAAAAAGGGGCAAAAATGACAGTTTATATGAACAATCGGTTGTAGGAGATATATACTATGTATACCACCGATCTCAATGATTTTTTCAGACAACAATATATGCTATATACGTAAGCATTCGGTGAAATTTGAAGCTTATAGCTGTTAAAATGGGGTAGAAATTGCGAAAAGTTTCTTATCTGAACAATCGGTTGTATGAGATATATACTATATATACAACCGATCTCTATGATTTTTTCAGACAACAATATATGCTATATACGTAAGCAATCGGTGAAATTTGAAGCTTACAGCTGTTAAAATGGGGTAGAAATTGCGAAAAGTTTCTTATCTGAACAATCGGTTGTATGAGATATATACTATATATACAACCGATCTCTATGATTTTTTCAGACCACAATATATGCTATATACGTAAGCAATCGGTGAAATTTGAAGCTTATAGCTGTTCAAATGGGGTAGAAATTGCGAAAAGTTTCTTATCTGAACAATCGGTTGTATGAGATATATACTATATATATAACCGATCTCTATTATTTCTTCAGACAACAATATATGCTATATATGTAAGTATTCGGTGAAATTTTAAGCTTCTATCTGTTAAAATGGGGCTAAAATTTGCGAAAATATATATACTTTGCGGGGGGAATGTGGCACCCGTGTCGTAGGGCGCGATCGCACGCAAATATAAGAAATAAAAAGAGAAGAATTAATACCGAGTAGTTACAATTTATTTATAAAAGATAAATATTTCACAATATTTGTTCATGCAGGTGAAGCACTCACAGACTTCCTGTTCGTCAGGAAAGCTAATTATTTCACAGTATACTCGCAATTCAAAGCGTACAATTCTAATGTTGTTAATCCAAATGCGCATGGATGAGCGCAATAAAGCTTCAGAAAAAGTTATATTGATTAAAGAGCAAAATTAATGAAATCGACAACTCACTCTTGGTAAATTCACATTTATGGAAACTATTAATTTGCGAATATTAATTACAATGACAAAATCGCAACTTAGTAAAAATGGAAAATGGAAAATGTCGGAAATGGTTGGTTTATACTACTCACCTGGGGCTAGCTGCTGGCTCGTGAACGTTCCAAAATAGAAAAGAAAGATTTAAACGCATTCGGGCGTGCCTCGGTTTTGGAGCGTTTGAATGCAAATCCAGGCATGTCTGGAAATGGTAGCGTTTAGTAATATCGCTGCATAGGTTGGTTGGGTGGCTAATTGCCGGAGACCCGGGGTCGATTCTGGCTGACCTATTGGTTGGCGTACTCGGGATAAGGGTTAATTTGGGATGAATAATCTGGTTAGGTTATTCTGCCGAGGTAGTGACGTGTAGTGGTTGAACCCACTGTTAGGTTTAGTAAACTTTGATTGACATACGCCTAAAATGACCTTTCGTTTTGAAAATAGTTTCATCAGAATGAAATTGGTGATATTGAAAGCCACCAATAGTAAGATTAAGAATTATTAAATATAGACTTAGGGCAAACTATATTTTTTGGTGTTTGCCTAAGGCGGGCAATACGCGACAATATACGGTATATACGGTATAAACTCGTGTGTTGTCACGGCTCCTTGTAATTGCCCTACAAAAATTTGGTCACAAAACTTACCCACGCCCATGCAAATGTGACTATGAATATAACCTATGAATGACTGTAAAATGACTAGTCAAATGACGTCGTGCAGATAAAATGTGCGACAGATGTAAAGAGGCCTTTATTCGCCGTCTGGGAACACTCTTTGTGTTGATTTGTACCATGTTGTGTGAGAATCACAAATTGTGGTGTGTTTGTTGATTTCAACACAACCCTGGCAGGGATAGCCTACACCATCGAGTGCGGTAACTTGTAGAGCTGTCAGCTGATAACTCTTCCACTCACTGGAATGAGGCAGTTGTGCGGTGCTGCCAATTTGGCAGCGTAATGAGACATATTGGTCATATCATGTATTATTTAGGGACAGCTCGGGTCTGAGTCTTGACGCGACATCAACGCTGATAATTATTTATGGAAATTTTCATTTTTTTTTGTTATGGGTTTTCCCATAACGTTGATTTTGTTGAATTACTATTTCGTAAAAACATTCTGACCCTTACTTTAATTATTTTATCAATCATAAAGATTGTATTGAAATCTCCCATTAGCTCTTCCACCGTTAAGTGTACGCTACTAAACAACGTTGAAAGGCTTGGAAATTTTACGGTCTTAAAATTCGAAGTTATTTCTTTATAGCTCACGAAACAGTATAAACTAAGTTGGAGTTTAGAAGAAAACTTAACTTTTCCTAATAAAATTAATAATGGCAACTGATTTAAGGAAAATAACTATTTTGCTCATATTTTTTAATGTTTTTTGTTTTTTGTTTTTGATAAAAGGAAGCCCGTGATAAACAAACCAGAGCGCGCCTTCTTATCTAGGTCTATATTTCCGCGATTATATATATGTATTCTGATTTTGTTCACGTACTAACACTCGGGTGTGTTGGATCTCATGGATCCGAGTTGGGATACCCTTTGGATCGCGCGCAATGTGCTTACTGCGTAAGAAAAAGTCATCGAGTGGCACCCTTGTTTCGTTCATTCAAAATGACATTCATTCATGGAAATGAGTATAGATACCTTTTGAATGAATTTTCACTATGAAGAAAAACTTGTGTGATGGGTAAGTATGCAGGTATCGTTCCTTTTTTTATAATTTTATAAATTTACTAATTTTTTATTCTTTTATTTCATTTCAGGTACACAGCTACAAATTAATGAAAAGTTGGATACAATGAAAGCGAAAATTATTTAAGTGCCATGTTTTACAATTTAACCACCATTTCATTACATGACTGGAAGACTTACGAAGAAATGCGTCACTTGGCTAATACTCGCATAATGCTGAAGCCAGTGGAGGACTACTTGCCAAATCAAACTTTGGAACAGGGTATCGATATTTTGGAAATTATGCGAAAAATACATATATTCGTCTCAAAATATGTCTACAACATGAACTCTCAAATAATCGTTGAGCAAAAAAGTGGCAACAAACATTTAGATTCGATGGGTATACGCCATGTAGCTAATTCCTTGCGTACACACGGCGCTGGTGTCATCAATAACACAGTTAATTTTACATATCAATTTTTGCGACAAAAATTTTATACATTCTCACAATTTCTTTATGATGAACAAATAAAATCACGTTTGATGAAGGAATTGCGTGCCTTTACAGAACATAAACAATCTAATAATTATCCACTTTATGCCTACGAACGTGCCGATGCCTTTAATAAAGATATACGTAAGCTGGGGCTCGCTAATGATGGCCAAACTTATATGGATCTCTTTCGTAAAGTGATAACGCATGTGGGAAATGCCATGGGTTATATACGTTTGGTGCACATCGGTAGCATTCATGCCAATTACAGTGCTAGCCTTTATTTACCAAAATTCGATGAAAATTTACAATTTGTTACGGCTTCCCGCGAACAGGAGTTCGCTGATGTAACTGTGGCGGCAGCTCAGAATTTCGAAGTGAATATTACCAATTTGGTAAAGAGTTTTCCCGACAGTACAGATTATTTTAAGCCGGCCGACGAGCCTCTTAAACAAATGATAACGTCGACTTCTAGTTGCAATAATTAAAATTTCCTATGTGGAACATATAGTGAGTATATAAAGTTTGTGGGTGGCAAGAGAGATGAATGAATACAAATGCACTATTTTATGTAGAAATACATATGTACATATTTATTAGGGCGTTCCTTTCCTAAACCTTTGTGCAACTTTCTTGCAAACATTTCTCGTACCTAAGGTACTGGATCACACATAACTTGTGATAAATTGTAATATTGCTCAGCATTGTACTGGTCACCAACTCCTTTTTGTTCACAAATCTTTAACATAGCACAAGCTGCACTTAAACGTAACCATGATTTCTCTGCCGGGCATAAACGATTCTGCTCCAATAAACCACCACGCTGATTGACGAAAGCGATTAACATACGAAACGTTTTCTGTGCTGCATGTTCATCTGAACGTAATCCAATAAGCCAGCGTGCCATTGTTTTAAGTGCATCTAGCTTGCAAAGTGTGTTCGCAGGCAGTCTTTCTTTCTCACACCAATTTCCCTCCGGTAATGTACAACTACGTTTTTCTGAAACACCTTGAATTAACAATTCTTTTACAACTCGACGAGCTGTCATATTTTTTACCGGTGTGAGGAGGGCTTGTGGCATATGATATGCAATATGCCCCAATGTACTAGTTTTGGTATGTTGGTATGTTAGGGGAGTGTGTAACGCGTAAAGTTTCAACGATTTCATTAAAAATAGGATGTATTATAGGTGTTTTGGTAGAGGGAGTTATGGTATCGGCGCCAGCACCATCCGCCGTTTGTGAATTTACGAATATGCAACGTACAGCATGTT
Organism: Eurosta solidaginis; assembly: GCF_040869045.1. Classification (NCBI taxonomy): domain Eukaryota; kingdom Metazoa; phylum Arthropoda; class Insecta; order Diptera; family Tephritidae; genus Eurosta; species Eurosta solidaginis. The sequence goes on from NC_090324.1 coordinate 18,754,952, forward strand.
TGTCCTGTTTAACAGTACCGGCTAATGCAAAATCTTTACAGATCGAAGCAAGAGCTTCTAAAATAGTTGAATTTATGTCACATATTGGATGATACCGGCCTAGATGGGCAAGTGCTTTCAGGATAATTGGTGCAGCGTAATCCTCTTCGTGACTTAGTAAGGCGACCATGTGTTGTAAAGTTTCATCGGTGAAAAAATGCGCAGAAAATATGTAAGAAAGCATACAAAGAAATTTAAGTCTACGCTCGCCAGCCTCGTCAATTTGTAAACCAATTTCTTCAACAATTTTGCCACGTTGCATACATTGATCGATAAGGCTTTTTAAAATGCCAATCGATTCAATTAACATTTTTACTGTGTTGTAGTACAAATTAGTTGCGATTGGATTTCCAAGCTTTTTAAGAAGACATGGTATCAGCACACTCCTTGCAAGATACATCACGCTTCAAAATAAGTTCCATGTAACGCTATAAAGTTACATCTTTGCGCATATTCGTGCTGAATTTTGCGATATATTCGCAAGCTTTAATCGGGTCAGGTAGTAACTTGCAAATAATGGCCTGTTTGACGTTAAGTTGATTTTTGCATCTTTTGTGTAAGTTCTTTGGCATGTGCATTTTTACCCAATCGCTAACGGTTTTACGAGTTTTCATTTGATTTTTCTGTATTTCCATGAATGCTTTCATTGCATTATCATCGAGTGTACCCAGCAGGTGGTGGAAAAAGTGGGTACAAAGTTATAGCAGTGCCTTATACCGAGTTCAATACAAGCGATAAGCTGTTAAAGAGAGTGCAGTATTTGGAAGCGAAATTTAAAGCGATAATTAGTAGTCAAGACTAATTTTTATGAATGTTACCAGGTATGTACATAAGTGTTTTTCAAAACCGAACACTTATTGTTTAAATTATAATAAGCACACAGTACTAGTTAAACTGCGAGAATCATAATTAGCTACTTTTTTTTTTTTGGTTTTTCATTTATATGAGAAATGAATTCTTTGTTGCACTTATTATCATTATTATTTTTAAAAAACCAAGAGCCCTTGAAATGCCTACTTAAAGCGATTGCATGCATTCTCGAGCCAAAGAACAAAAACTTAATGAAAAAGCCAACTAATAAATGTAAACATTTATTTAGAAATTTAAAGAACAAAATGCTAATTTTTAAACTAAAATTATGCTGATTGGGTTTTTTTTTTTTAACCAGGTTACAAAGGGTGATTTAGCTAAAAATTGTGCTACTACACCAGTATGCACTGAGAAGGGCGAGAAAATTGCTTTAAGTCGTCGTGTGGAGAAGCATTGGCGTTTACTCGGACGGGGTCAAATCTTTGGTGGTCAAACTATACAGCCTGTATTGGACAGCAACCGGTTGATTGGAATTAATTTATGATGGTAAGTAGGCAGTAACGATAGCTAAATCACCTTAATTTCAAATCCGTTATTTAAAGGCGAAACCAAGTTGACCCAAGGAACTGCTTCCAATGCTACTACAGCAAAAAACAGAACCTGCGCACCACATAACGGAGGATGGCAGAACCTGCGCCCAACAAAACGGACGCAAACAGATTTAAAAGGTAAGATGTTAACTATATTACCTACGGTAATAAAATATTAGATGTTTCAAGACAAAATCGTCGCTTAAGCGACAATTTCATTCACCAGCTCTGAATTACAAAGAGCCGTGGTATTCTGTGGCAGATAGTGGATCTGCGGTAGGGTTCTGTTGGCCTCGTTCGGGGTGAACGAGAGCGGGTTTAAGTGGTTTGTTGACTTCGTTCGGGATGAACGAGAGCTGGGTTAAGCGGGATGTAGGCCTCGTTCGGGGTGAACGGGAGCTAGGTTATACGGGTTGTTTTGGCCTCGTTCGGGGTGAACGAGAGCTGGGTTACGCGGTTTGTTATAACGAGTGGGAGTTACAAGTCACCCTCACCCTCACTGGAGGGTGGTAGTAGGACCAATTTCGTGATTGTCTGGTGGTTTGTCCCCTTGCCGTATCCAGTTCGACGACTCGAACTCGGTTATCGGGGCCATAATGAACGGTGGCTATCCGACCTAGTCTCCATTCGTTGGGGAGGCAGATTATCCTCCTTAATGACGACTAGGTCTCCCTGTTTGAGGTTTGATTGTGGATGCTTCCACTTAACGCGCTTCTGCAATTCGGTGAGATACTCCGTTTTCCACCGTTTGCAGAAGGTTTGATGCAGCGCCTTGAGTTTTTCCCATCGATTGACGAGTGATGCGCGATTCTCGCTGACGTCGATCTCGGGTGGCGCTAGTAGGTGGCCTCCGACTAAGAAGTGCCCGGGGGCAAGTGGCTCCAGGTTGGATGGGTCATTTGAAGATGGGCTTAGGGGTCGGGAGTTGAGACAGGATTCAATCCTACACAGGAGGGTGCTAAACTCCTCGAGAGTAAATTTATGATCCGATGCGATCTTTTTGAAATGCGTTTTGAAACTCTTGACCCCCGCTTCCCACAGCCCCGCCCATATGAGGAGCCTTGACCTCTGAGCGGAGAGCCTTGACGCGCCGACAAAGTTCGTTCCGTTGTCGGAATAGAGGTTTTTCGGGCATCCTCGTCTGGCGACAAACCGGCTAAATGCTGCGAGAAACGCGGCGGTGCTAAGGTCGCTAGTCGCCTCCAAGTGGATCGCCTTAGTCGCAAAGCAGACGAATAGACAGACGTATCCCTTATACATGCGGCATCCTCGTCCGCTGTAAGACTTGATGCCAAACGGTCCGGCGAAATCCACCCCGGTGTTGGTAAATGCCCTGCTAAAGGTGGTGCGTTCCGCAGGGAGGGTTCCCATGAGTTGCGTCGGGGAACGTTTGCGGAATAGCGTACAGGCCTTGCAGTTGTGTATGATGGATCGGATCATGTTTTTGACCCGAGGTATCCAGTATTGCGTGCGTAGGAGCCGCAGCATCAGTTGGTTTCCGCCATGTGAGTCCGCAGGCGTAAGGGAGGATTATCGGGTGACGCTCGTCGACGGGAACGTCCCTGGATGCGTTGAGGCGACCCCCCACCCGAAGGACATTATCTTCGTCGATAAAGGGGTCTAGAGAGAGAATCTCGCTTTTGGTCGCGATGGGTTTCCTAGTTCTCAGAGAGCTTATTTCTTCGGCATAGTAGTTGGTTTGGGATATCCTGATGAGGCGGCTAGTCGTAGCCTTGATTTCGTTAGGCGAAATCTGGTGCGACTCTGCTTTAAAGGACGTTTTAGTTTTTGGATGGATTCTATTGGCGAATCTTATAATGTAGGAGATTACCCGCAACGCTCTTGATAAATCGGAAAACCGATCAAAAATATCCTCGCTATTGTTGAGGTTCGTTGCTGCATGCACCTTTACTCGTTTTTCTTCGATGTTTGTGTGGTACTCCTGTTCGCCTTGAGATGGCCATTCCGCTTTGCCTTCTTTCAGCCAAGAAGGTCCCTGCCACCACAAAGAGTTGTCGACTAGGTCCGTGGCTGGAAGTCCTCTGCTGGATAAGTCCGCTGGATTTGATGCGGACTCGACATGATGCCATGCTTTCGTTCCTACCTTCTCCACGATTTTTGTCACCCTGTGAGCTACAAATGTTGACCAGGAACACGGGGGTTTTCGAATCCATGCTAGGACGATTGTCGAATCTGTCCATAGGTGAATGTTAAACTTGCTTAAGTTCAGGTTCTCCATCACGGTTTCCAAAGTCTCAGCCAGCAAGACGGCACCGCATAACTCCAACCTTGGTAGTGAAATTGTTTTTACTGGTGCCACCCTCGTTTTTGCCATGAGTAGACTAACGTATGTCCTATCGTTGATCTTAGCTCGCACGTAAACCGTAGCTGTGTAGGCTTTTTCGGACGCGTCACAGAAGCCGTGAATTTCTATATCGTTGGTTGGGGTGAAGTGCACCCACCGAGGTATACGAATCCGGTTAATGGCGGGTACTCCTGCATAAAGGTTTGCCACCGATCTAGAGTGATTGTGGATACCGGTTCATCCCAATCCATCCCCTCCAGCCAAATGTTCTGCATTAATATCTTTGCTACGATGATAACTGGAGCAAGCCAGCCTAACGGGTCGAAGAGTTTGGCGATGGCCGATAGGATCGCCCTCTTTGTTAAGATATCCTGGTTTTCGATTGGTTTCGCTGTGAAATAAAAATAGTCGGAATGCGCGTTCCAACGGATTCCTAGGGTTTTTACCATGCTCGCGTCCTCGAACTCCAGAAATTCTTCCGTAAGCCTGTGAGGTTTGCGTATGCCCTGTAGTATCCTACTGCAATTAGAGGTCCACTTTCGCAGAGGGAATCCTGCTGACTTTAATGCTGCTGTGATTTCATCGCGAGCCGCGATTGCTGCCTCCATGCTATGCCCCCCTGCAAGGACGTCAAATCCTTTTTGCTATTTTGGAACGTTCAAGAGCCAGCAGCTAGCCCCAGGTGAGTTATCCTAATACCTACTATCTTTCATAGTTTGTGCATATAATTTACGTTATAATTGCGCTTTCCGATTGTGCCTCATTTTAATTTAATTGCGATTATAATATTGGAATTTTCACTCGTCAATTGTATGGCAATCAGCCACCCATATTTCTAGTTTGAATTGCAATTTATCTAACAATTTGCGGTCATCATATTATTAATATTTACAACTCATCATTTTGTAATTTGGAATTTCGAAGTGGTTTGTGAATTAATTATCCTATCTCATACATGTAACACTTCAATCCCATTGTTTATAAAGTGAATAAATTTGTGAATACTCGGTTCTAACTCTTTCTTTTATCTCTTTTTTATTTGCGTGCGATCGCGCCGCACGACCCGGGTGCCAACGTTCCCCCGCAAAACATTATATATATACTATATATACCACCATATATATACTATATACCACCGATCTTTATGATTTTTTCAGACAACAATATACGCTATATACGTAAGCATTCGTTGAAATTTGAAGCCTCTAGCTCTTAAAATAGGGCAGTAATTACGAAAAGTTCCTTATCTGAACAATCGGTTGTGGGGGATATATACTATATATACGACCGATCTCATCAATTTTTTCAGGCAACAATATGTGCAATATACGAAAGTATATGGTGAAGTTTGAAGCTTTAATCTGTTGGGTAAGATATTACAAAAATCCTCTTTTTCTGAAAAATCGGTTGTATGGAGGATATATGCTATAGTGGTCCGATCCGGTCGGTTCCGACAAATGTCTAATCGGGCACCCAAATACACCCGCTCACCAAATTTTATCAAGATATCTCAAAAATTGAGGGACTAGTTTGCATACAAACAGACAGACGGACATGGCTAAATCAACTCAGCTCTTCAAACTGATTATTTCGGTATACTTAATGGTGGGTCTATCTATCTTCCTTTAAGGACTTACAATTTTCGGTTTCGTGACGAAATTAATATACCATTTCATTTTCATGAAAAGTATAAAAATAGGTAGGTTCTTTGTGTGAGGATGCAAAGCTTCACGTTTTGTGGTCTGCATGTAAAAACTCTGACTACGAATCACGTATTTCAAAAAAATATGACGTAAACGTAACTATTTGATGAAATTTGATGAATTTTGAAGCTTCTAGCCGTAAAAAAGGGGCAAAAATGACAGTTTATATGAAGTATATAATATATATACCACCGATCTCTATGATTTTTTAGACAATAATATATGCTATATACGTAAGCATTTTGTGAAATTTGAAGCTTCTAGCTGTTAAAATGGGGCAGAAATTTCGCAAAGTTTCTTATCTGAACAATCGGTTGTAGGAGATATATACTATGTATATCACCGATCTCAATGATTTTTTCAGACATCAATATGTGCAATATACGAAAGTATATGGTGAAGTTTGAAGCTTCAATGAGTTAAATTGGGTAAGATATTACAAAAATCCTCTTTTTATTAAAAATCGGTTGTATGGAGGATATATGCTATAGAGGTCCGATCCGGTAGGTTCCGACAAATGTTTAATCGGACACCCAAATACACCCGCTCACCAAATTTTATCAAGATATCTCTAAAGTGAGGGACTAGTTTGCATACAAACAGGCAGACGGACAGACGGACATGGCTAAATCAACTCAGCTCTTCAACCTGATTATTTCGGTATACTTAATGATGGGTTTATCTATTTTCCTTTAAGGACTTACAATTTTCGGTTTCGTGACGAAATTAATATACCATTTCATTTTCATGAAAGGTATAAAAATAGGTAGGTTCTTTGTGTGAGGATGCAAAGCTTCACGTTTTTTTGTGGTCTGCATGTAAAAACTCTGACTAAGAATCACGTATTTCAAAAAAATATGACGTAAGCGTAACTATTTGATGAAATTTGATGAATTTTGAAGCTTCTAGCCGTAAAAAAGGGGCAAAATTGAGAGTTTATATGAAGTATATAATATATATACCACCGATCTCTATGATTTTTTCAGACAATTATATATGCTATATACGTAAGCATTTTGTGAAATTTGACGCTTCTAGCTGTTAAAATGGGGCAGAAATTGCGCAAAGTTTCTTATCTGAACAATCGGTTGTAGGAGATATATACTATGTATACCACCGATCTCAATGATTTTTTCAGACATCAATATATGCTATACACGTAAGCATTTGGTGAAATTTGAAGCTTATAGCTGTTAAAATGGGGCCGAAATCGCAAAAAAAATATATATATACTATATATACCATCATATAAATAAAAAAGCTGCCTTCGCGCTGTTCGGACGTGTTTCTAAGCGCTCGCTTGTGTTTTTGTAAATTCTAAATCATTTTTGATTGTTTTTGCTTTAGTTCAATACCTAATACAAAATGCCGTGTATTTGTGGAAATAGGGTCGATCGCGGTCAACCTAAAATTCAATGCGCTAAGTGCAGTGAACTTTTTCATTTGCATTGTACCGGTGTTTTGCCTACTGATCTCGAATATTTGAGTGAAACCAATAGTGCTTTCTATTGCAAGGTTTGTGCATATGAACGACGTCGCTCTATTCGCTCGCCACCCCCCACTGTCAGTACTACATAAACAATAAATACAACAGAAAATACAGTAATTGATTTGTCTGCGCTGTGCAATGACTCAATTGTCGATGCTGTAAACAATGATAATTAGCGAATGTGTTGCTAATAATGTTAATATTGAACAAACACTAGTATCTTTAGTGAGTGAAATTAACCTGCTTAAAGCTAAGAATGCAGAGCTCATAACCGCTCTGAAGTTATCACTCGACGATGGCCATCGTTTGCGTGCTCAAATTAGCGATTGGCAAGCAGAGATTCGCTCTGATTTTAAATACCTTTATGACAACAACACTGCTGTCGCAAGTGATGTGAAAGTCTTGAGAGAAGATTTTGCGAAGTTTCATGTTAAACAGCCATTGCCTTTGAACAGCTTTCGTTTTCGCTCTTTGTCTGACACTCATCTTCATGGCGCTTCATCAACACATTCTAACATACATAGAACATCATTAAATATTAATGAGATAAATTCTGCTACTTTGGAAGAAATCATTTATTATACCTTTACACAAAAAAGGTAGTAGGTCTAGTGTCGAGAACTATAGAGGTATAGCTAAGCTTTCAGCTATTCCCAAAACATTTGAGCGAATAATTACATGTCAACTTCAACACATGTGTAGCTCCATATTATCGCCCTGACAGCATGGGTTTGTGCCGCGTAGATCAACTACTACCAACTTGCTAGAGTTTACTTCTTTCGTAATGGATGGATTTTTAAACAATAGGCAAACGGATGTGATCTATACCGACTTCAGTAAAGCGTTTGACTCTGTCAATCATGAGCTTTTAGTTTACAAACTTGATTTACTTGGATTTCCAATAGCATTTGCTTGCATGGCTCGAAAGCTATCTCGCGAATCGGACTCAACAAGTTTTGTTTAAAAACAGCTTTTCTAGGCTGTTTGATGTGACGTCTGGTGTGCCTCAGGGTAGTCATTTGGGTCCGTTACTTTTTACCTTGTTTATAAATGACTTACCAGAAACTCTCATACATTCCCGAACTCTTATGTATGCAGATGATGTTAAACTTTGTTACTCATACTTGCCTTCGGAGTCTTCCCGTGTGGAGTTTCTTCAGGCAGACTTGGACTCATTTCAATGTTGGTGTACTGCAAATTTACTAGTTTTGAATTGCTCGAAGTGTAAACTAATGACATTTCACCGAGTGAAGCCAAGTTTGGCATCGTATACGTTAAACAGTACGCCTTTGGAGCGTATATCTGTCGTAAGTGATCTAGGCGTTCTTTTTGATCCTAAACTGACTTTTAATACGCATATCTCATCAATGGTAAGCAAAGCAACGGGTATACTCGGTTTTGTGAAGCGATGGGCTAAGGAGTTTAATGATCCGTATCTGACTAAGACCCTCTACACATCGTTGGTACGACCAATCTTAGAGTATTGTTCGTGTGTCTGGTGCCCAGGGTATCAAAACTTTATAAAGCGTATTGAGTCAGTACAGAAGCAATTCATTATATTTGCACTACGTGGTCTTAACTGGGATTCTAGTGTGCATTTGCCACCATATAGAAATAGGCTTCTCCTTATAAATCTGCTAACTTTAGAAAATCGAAGAACTTTACTCGGGGTAATGTTCATTCACAAGCTCATTATGGGCGAGATCGACTCATCTGATCTTGTTAGTCGACTAAATTTTGCTGTTCCTGGTAGAACGTCCAGGCATTTTGTGCCTTTTTATTTACCACTTTGCCGGCAAAATTTTGCCAAAAATAATCCACTGCGAAGCTGGTGTTCGCACTACAACAACTTGTATAACTGCATCAGTTTTGAATGTTCGTTTTCCGAGTTGCATAATTCAATACTGTCACGTCTGGCCTGATATTTTGTACTTTCTTTCCTATGTATGGTTGAATTTAAATATTTTTAATTCTAACATTAATTTTATGTTTTATATATCTTAGTAGTCGACCGCATTGTGTCTGTGCCGACTTTAATCCAAATAAATTAAATTAAATATATATATTATATATATCACCGATCTCTATGATTTTTTGACACAACAATACATGCTATATACGTAAGCAATCGGTGAAATTTGAAGATTATAGCTGTTAAAATGGGGTAGAAATTGCGAAAAGTTTCTTATCTGAACAATCGGTTATATGAGATATATACTATATATACAACCGATCTCTATGATTTTTTCAGACAACAATATATGCTATATACGTAAGCATTCGGTGAAATTTGAAGCTTATAGCTGTTAAAATGGGGTAGAAATTGCGAAAAGATTCTTATCTGAACAATCGGTTGTATGAGATATATGCTATATATACAACCGATCTCTATGATTTTTTCCGACAAAAATATATACTATATACGTAAGAAATCGGTGAAATTTGAAGCTTATAGCTGTTAAAATGGGGTAGCAATTGCGAAAAGTTTCTTATCTGAACAATCGGTTGTATGAGATATATACTATATATACAACCGATCTCTATGATTTTTTCAGACAACAATATATGCTATATACGTAAGCATTCGGTGAAATTTGAAGCTTATAGCTGTTAAAATGGGGTAGAAATTGCGAAAAGTTTCTTATCTGAACAATCGGTTGTATGACATATATGCTATATATAAAACCGATCTCTATGATTTTTTCAGACAACAATATATGCTATATACGTAAGAAATCGGTGAAATTTGAAGCTTATAGCTGTTAAAATGGGGTAGAAATTGCGAAAAGTTTCTTATCTGAACAATCGGTTGTATGAGATATATACTATATATACAACCGATCTCTATGATTTTTTCAGACAACAATATATGCTATATACGTAAGCATTCGGTGAAATTTTAAGCTTATAGCTGTTAAAATGGGGTAGAAATTGCGAAAAGTTTCTTATCTGAACAATCGGTTGTATGAGATATATGCTATATATACAACCCGATCTCTATGATTTTTTTCGACAACAATATATACTATATACGGTAAGTATTCGACGAAATTTGAAGCTTCTTGCTGTTAAAATGGGGCTAAAATTTGCGAAAAATATATATATATGCTATATATATATACTATATATACCACCATATATATACTTATATATACCACCGCTCTTAATGATTTTTTCAGACAACAATATATGCTATATACGTAAGCAGTCGTTCAAATTTGAAGCCTCTAGCTCTTAAAATAGGCCAGTAATTACGAAAAGTTCCTTATCTGAACAATCGGTTTGTGGGGGATATATATTATATATACGACCGATCTCATCAATTTTTTCAGGCAACAATATGTGCAATATACGAAAGTATATGGTGAAGTTTGAAGCTTCAATCTGTTAAATTGGGTAAGATATTACAAAAATCCTCTTTTTCTGAAAAATCGGTTGTATGGAGGATATATGCTATAGTGGTCCGATCCGGTCGGTTCCGACAAATGTTTAATCGGACACCCAAATACACCCGCTCACCAAATTTTATCAAGATATCTCAAAAATTGAGGGACTAGTTTGCATACAAACAGACAGACGGACAGACGGACATGGCTAAATCAACTCAGCTCTTCAACCTGATTATTTCGGTATACTTAATGGTGGGTCTATCTATTTTCCTTTAAGGACTTACAATTTTCGGTTTCGTGACGGAATTAATATACCATTTCATTTTCATGAAAGGTATAAAAAGTGTACATTTCAAAACTCGCACTTACTGAATCTAGGCCATAGATGGGAAAACTGAAGCGCGAGGGAACATTCGTAAACGGAAGAGTAAAGAATTAAATAACAAGTAAGGAAGGTTAAGTTCGGCTGTAACGGAACATTACATACTCAGTTGAGAGCTATGGTGACAACATAAGGGAAAATAACCATGTAGGAAAATGAACCGAGGAAACCCTGGAATGTGTTTGTATGACATGGGTATCAAATGAAAGGCATTAAAGAGTATTTTATGAGGGAGTGGGCCATAGTTCTATAGGTGGCCGCCATTTAGGGATATAGCCATAAAGGTGGACCAGGGGTGACCCTAGAATTTGTTTGTACAATATGGGCATCAAACGAATGGTGTTAATGAGTATTTTAAAAGGGAGTAATCCTTAGTTCCATAGGTGGACGCCGTTTCAAGATATCGCCATAAAGGTGGACCAGGGGAGACCCTAGAATTTGTTTGTACAATATGGGCATCAAACGAAAGGTGTTAATGAGTATTTTAAAAGGGAGTGGGCCTTAGTTCTATAGGTGGACGCCGTTTCGAAATATCGCCATAAAGGTGGACCAGGGGTGACTCTAGAATGTGTTTGTACGATATGGGTATCAAATGAAAGGTGTTAATGAGTATTTTAAAAGGGAGTAATCCTTAGTTCCATAGGTGGACGCCGTTTCGAGATATCGCCATAAAGGTGGACCAGGGGAGACCCTAGAATTTGTTTGTACAATATGGGCATCAAACGAAAGGTGTTAATGAGTATTTTAAAAGGGAGTGGGCCTTAGTTCTATAGGTGGACGCCGTTTCGAAATATCGCCATAAAGGTGGACCAGGGGTGACTCTAGAATGTGTTTGTACAATATGAGTATCAAAAGAAAGGTGTTAATGAGTATTTTAAAAGGGAGTAATCCTTAGTTCCATAGGTGGACGCCGTTTCGAGATATTGCCATAAAGGTGGACCAGGTGTGACCCTAGAATTCGTTTGTACAATATGGGCATCAAGCGAAAGGTGTTAATGAGTATTTTAAAAGGGAGTAATCCTTAGTTCCATAGGTGGACGCCGTTTCGAGATATTGCCATAAAGGTGGACCAGGTGTGACCCTAGAATTCGTTTGTACAATATGGGCATCAAACGAAAGGTGTTAATGAGTATTTTAAAAGGGAGTGGGCCTTAGTTCTATAGGTGGACGCCGTTTCGAAATATCGCCATAAAGGTGGACCAGGGGTGACTCTAGAATGTGTTTGTACAATATGAGTATCAAAAGAAAGGTGTTAATGAGTATTTTAAAAGGGAGTAATCCTTAGTTCCATAGGTGGACGCCGTTTCGAGATATTGCCATAAAGGTGGACCAGGTGTGACCCTAGAATTTGTTTGTACAATATGGGCATCAAACGAAAGGTGTTAATGAGTATTTTAAAAGGGAGTGGGCCTTAGTGCTATAGGTGGATGCCGTTTCGAGATATCGCCATAAAGGTGGACCAGGGGTGACTCTAGAATGCGTTTGTACGATATGGGTATCAAATGAAAGGTGTTAATGAGTATTTTAAAAGGGAGTAATCCTTAGTTCCATAGGTGGACGCCGTTTCGAGATATCGCCATAAAGGTGGACCAGGGGTGACCCTAGAATTTGTTTGTACAATATGGGTATCAAAAGAAAGGTGTTAATGAGTATTTTAAAAGGGAGTAATCCTTAGTTCCATAGGTGGACGCCGTTTCGAGATATCGCCATAAAGGTGGACCAGGGGAGACCCTAGAATTTGTTTGTACAATATGGGCATCAAACGAAAGGTGTTAATGAGTATTTTAAAAGGGAGTGGGCCTTAGTTCTATAGGTGGACGCCGTTTCGAAATATCGCCATAAAGATGGACCAGGGGTGACTCTAGAATGTGTTTGTACAATATGAGTATCAAAAGAAAGGTGTTAATGAGTATTTTAAAAGGGAGTAATCCTTAGTTCCATAGGTGGACGCCGTTTCGAGATATTGCCATAAAGGTGGACCAGGTGTGACCCTAGAATTCGTCTGTACAATATGGGCATCAAACGAAAGGTGTTAATGAGTATTTTAAAAGGGAGTAATCCTTAGTTCCATAGGTGGATGCCATTTCAAAATATCGCCATAAAGGTGGGCCAGGGGTGACTCTAGAATTCGTTTGTGCAATATGGGTATCAAACGAAAGGAATTAATGAGTATTTTAAAAGGGAGTGGGCCTTAGTTCTATAGGTGGACGCCTTTTCGAGGTATGGCAATAAAGGTGGACCAGGGGTGACTCTAGACTTTGTTTGTACGATATGGGTATCAAACGAAAGGTGTTAATGAGTATTTTTAAAAGGGAGTGGGCCTTCGTTCTATAGGTGCTCGCCTTTTCGAGATATCGCCATAAAGGTGGACCAGGGGTGACTTTAGAATATGTTTGTACGATATGGGTATCAAATGAAAGGTGTTAATGGGTATTTTAAAAGGGCATGGGGCTTAGTTCTATAGGTGGACGCCTTCTCGAGATATCGCCATAAAGGTGGACCAGGGGTGACTATAGAATGAGTTTGTACGATATGGGTATCAAATTAAAGGTATTAATGAGAGTTTTAAAAGGGAGTGGTGGTAGTTGTATATGTGAAGGCGTTTTCCAGATATCGACCAAAATGTGGACCAGGGTTACCCAGAACATCATCTGTTGGATACCGCTAATTTATTTATATATGTAATACCTGCCAGGCTTTCAAGGGTTTTTTATTTCGCACTGCAGAACTTTTTCATATTCTTCTGCTTAATATGGTAGGTGTCACAACAATTTTAAAAATTTTTTTCTAAAGTTATATTTCGCGTCAATAAAACAATCCAATTACCATGTTTCATCCCTTTTTTCGTATTTTGTATAGAATTATGGCATTTTTTTCCTTTTTCGTAATTTTCGATATCGAAAAAGTGGGCGTGGTCATAGTCGGATTTCGTTCATTTTTCATACCAAGATAAAGTGAGCTCAAGTAAGCACGTAAACTAAGTTCATTAAAGATATGTCGATTTTTGCTCAAGTTATCGTGTTAACGGCCATGCGGAAGGACAGACGGACGACTGTGTATAAAAACTGGGCGTGGCATCAACCGATTTCGCCCATTTTCACAGAAAACAGTATGGCGTTAAAAGTATTCTAGACAAATTAAATGAAAAAGGGCGGAGCCACGCCCATTTTCTTTTATTTTGTATTTTGTTGCACCATATCATTACTGGAGTTGAATGTTGACATAATTTACTTATATACTGTAACAATATTAAATTTTTTGTTAAAATTTTACTTTAAAAAATTTTTTTTTTAAAGTGGGCGTGGTCGTTCTCCGATTTTGCTAATTTTTATTAAGCGTACATATAGTAATAGGAGTAACGTGTCTGCCAAATTTCATCTTGATATCTTCGCGGCCACCGTGGTGTGATGGTAGCGTGCTCCGCCTATCACACCGTATGCCCTGGGTTCAACTCCCAGGCAAAGCAACATCGAAATTTTAGAAATAAGATTTTTCAATTAGAAGAAAATTTTTCTAAGCGGGGTCACCCCTCGGCAGTGTCTGGCAAGCGCTCCGATTGTATTTCTGCCATGAAAAGCTCTCAGTGAAAACTCATCTGCCTTGCAGATGCCGTTCGGAGTCGGCATAAAACATGTAGGTCCCGTCCGGCCAATTTGTAGGGAAAAATCAAGAGGAGCACGACGCAAATTGGAAGAGAAGCTCGGCCTTAGATCTCTTCGGAGGTTATCGCGCCTTACATTTATTTTTTTTTATTTATCTTCAACGACTGCCAAATTACAGCTTGCAAAAGTTTTAAATTACCTTCTTTTAAAAGTGGGCGGTGCCACGCCCATTGTCAAAAATTTTACTAATTTTCTATCCTGTGTCATAAGTTCAACTCATCTACCCAGTTTCGTCGCTTTATCTGCCTTTTGTAATGAATTATCGCACTTTTTCGGTTTTTCGAAATTTTCGATATCGAAAAAGTGGGCGTGGGTATAGTCCGATATCGTTCATTTTAGATAGCGATCTGAGATGTGTGCTCAAGAACCTACATACCAAATTTCATCAAGCTACCTCAAAATTTTCTCAAGTTATCGTGTTAACGGACGGATGGACGGGCGGACGGACGGACATGGCTCAATCAAATTTTTTTTCGATCCTGATTATTTTGATATATGGAAGTCTATATCTATCTCTTTTCCTTTATATATGTACAACCAACCGTTATCCAATCAAAGTTAATATACTCTGTGATCTCTGCTCAACTGAGTATAAAAATGTTTCCAATAGCTGGGTGTTCCATTTATTTTTTATAAAGGAATCGAGATAGATATAGACTTCCATATATCAAAATCATCAGGATCGAAAAAAAATTTGATTGAGCCATGTCTGTCCGTTCGTCCGTTAACACGATAACTTGAGTAAATTTTGAGGTATCTTGACGAAATTTGGTATGTAGGTTCCTGGCCACTCATTTCAGATCGCTATTTAAAATTAACGATATCGGACTATAACCGCGCCCACTTTTTCGATATCGAAAATTTCGAAAAATCGAAAAAGTACGATAATTCATTACCAAAGACGGATAAAGAATGAAACTTGGTAGGTTGGTTGAACTTATGACGCAGAATAGAAAATAATTAAAATTTTTGACAATGGGCGTGGCACCGCCCACTTTTAAAAGAAGATAATTTGGAAGTTTTGCAAGCTGTAAGTTGACTGTCGTTGAAGATATCATGATGAAATTTTGCAGGAACGTTACTTGTATTACTATATGTATGCTTAATAAAAATTAACAAAATTGGAGAACGACAAAAAATTTAATATCTTTACAGTATATAAGTAAATTATGTCTACATTGAACTCCAGTAATGATATGGTGCAACAAAATACAAAAACAAAAGAAAATTTCAAAATGGGCGCGGCTCCGCCCTTTTTCATTTGATTTGTCTAGGATACCTTTAATGCCATAAGGCGAACAAATATTTACCAATCCTTGTGAAATTTGGTCGGTGCTTAGATTCTAGGACGATAACTGTTTTCTGTGAAAAAGTGCAAAATCGGTTGAGACCACGTCCAGTTTTTATACACAGTAGATCGTCTGTCCTTCCGCTCGGCCGTTAACACGATAACTTGAGCAAAAATCGATATATCTTTACTAAACTCAGTTCACATAATTATCTGAACACACTTTGTATTGGTATAGAAAATGGCTGAAATCCGACTATGACCACGCCCACTTTTTCGATTTCGAAAATTACGAAAAATCACAAAAAATGCCATAATTCTATACCAAATACGAAAAAAGGAATGAAACATGGTAATTGCATTGGTTTATTGACTCAAAATATAACTTTAGAAAAAAACTTTGTAAAATGGGTGTGTAGGGTGTGGGTAAGTAGAAGAAAATGAAAAAGTTCTGCAGGGCGAAATCGAAAGCCCTTGGAATCATGGCAGGAATACTGTTCGTGGTATCACATATATAAAAAAATTATCGGTACCCGACAGATGATGTTCTGGGTCACCCTGGTCCAAATTTTGGTGGAAATCTCGAAAACGCCTTCACATATACAACTACCACAACTCCCTTTTAAAATTCTTATTAATACCTTTAATTTCACACCCATATTGTACAAACACATTACAGAGTCACCCCTGGTCCACCTTTATGGCGATATATCGAAAAGGTGTCCACCTATAGAACTAAGGCCCACTACCTTTTAAAATACTCATTATCACCTTTCGTTTGATACTCATAATGTACAAACGCATTCTAGAGTCAACCCTGGTCCACTTTTATAACGGTATCCCGAAAAGGCGTACACCTATAGGCCCACTCCCTTTTAAAATACTCATTAACACCTTTCATTTGATACACATATCGTAAACAAACTCTAAAGTCGCCCCCGGTCCACCTTTATGGCGATATCTCGAAAAGGCGTCCACCTATAGAACTAAGGCCCACTCCCTTTTAAAATACTCATTAACACCTTTCATTTGATACCCATATCGTACAAAAAAATTCTAGAGTCACCCCTGGTCCACCTTTATGACAATATCTCGAAAAGGCGTCCACCCATGGAACTAAGGCCCACTCCCTTTTAAAACACTCATTAACACCTTTCGGTTGATACCCATATTGTACAAACGCATTCTAGAGTCATTCCTGGTCCACCTTTATGGCGATATCTTGAAAAGGCGTCCACCTATAAAACTAAGGCCCACTCCCTTTTAAACTACTCATTAACACCATTCGTTTGATACCCATATTGTACAAACGCATTCTAGAGTCATTCCTGGTCCACCTTTATGGCGATATCTTGAAAAGGCGTCCACCTATAAAACTAAGGCCCACTCCCTTTTAAAATACTCATTAAACCTTTCATTTGATACCCATATCGTACAAACAAATTCTAGAGTCACCCCTGGTCCACCTTTATGGCGATATCTCGAAAAGCCGTCCACCCATAGAACTAAGGCCCAATCCCTTTTAAAATACTCATTAACACCTTTCATTTGATACCCATATCGTACAAACAAATTCTAGAGTCACCCCTGGTCCACCTTTATGAAAATATCTCGAAAAGGCGTCCACCCATGGAACTAAGGCCCACTCCCTTTTAAAACACTCATTAACACCTTTCGGTTGACACCCATATTGTACAAACGCATTCTAATAGAGTCACCCCTGGTCCACCTTTATAACGATATCCCGAAAAGGCGGCCACCTATAGAGCTAAGGCCCACTCCCTTTTAAAATACTCATTAACACCTTTCATTTGATACCCATGTCGTACAAACAAATTCTAGAGTCACCCCTGGTCCACCTTTATGGCGATATCTCGAAAATGCGTCCACCTGTAGAACTAAGGCCCACTCTCTTTTAAAATACTCATTAACACCTTTCATTTGATACCCATATCGTACAAACAAATTCTAGTGTGACCCCTGGCCCACCTTTATGGCGATATCTCGAAAAGGCGTCTACCTATAGAACTAAGGCCCACTCCCTTTTAAAATACTTATTAAAACCTTTCATTTGATACCCATATCGTATAAACAACTTCTAGAGTCACCCCTGGCGATATCCTTATGGCGATATCTCGAAAAGGCGTCCACCTATAGAACTGAGGCCAACGCCCTTTTAAAAAACTCATTAACACCTTTCTTTGATACCCATATCGTACAAACAAATTATACAGTCACCCCTGGCGATATCCTTATGGCGATATCTCGAAAAGGCGTCCACCTATAGAACTAAGGCCCATGCCATTTTAAAATATTCAGTAACACCTTTCATTTGATACCCATACCGTACAAACAACACATTCCAGGGTTACCCTAGGTTCATTTTCCTACATGGTGATTTTCCCTTATTTTGTCTCCATAGCTCTCAACATACTCAGTAATGTTCGGTTAGACCCGAACTTAGCCTTCCTTACTTGGTTTTCTTAACTTTTAGGACTGAATTTATGATAAATTGATACAACCACGCTCTGGAGAAATTTATTTTAAAAACAAGATTTTTATGTAAATAAAACAGAACTAGTTTAGCTTGTGGCACGGGTTTTCCTCTAAAAGTTTTCGTTAAAACATATATTTATAAAAGGTTTTTTGTTAAAATGAAAAATTTTGGGACATTGTGTGATATTTACGACAACCTGAAATTAAATATGTTGCAACGAATTCGTCCATTTGTGAATTACCAAAGCCAATTAGAGAATACAAAAATTTGGTTCTAACCTTCAGATTTGGTCCTTTTTTCGATGAATTTTGGTCCCAAATGAAAACATGGCGTGGCAACCGTGGTTGCATTACATGTACTGGCAATTACACAACCGAAATTATTATTTACTGCAATAGACATTGATTTATCAAAATGCTGGCGTTCCCCTGTAAAAATGGTCCACAACTGATCAGCACCAATTGTGACATCGACAGATCCCTTGTCAAAAAATGTTGGGTCAGTTAATTGCGAATTAAGGATTTGTTCCCACTCTGAGGTTGATCAGACGATGTGGTGTGTAGGTAAATCGGTTGTAAATTTAGGTAACACATATGCGTTTATTTCAACAAAATAGCCAGAGAAGCGCGAAAGCCATTTAAGTTGAACACAGCCTCGTATAGTTCCTGCAGTACAGGCAGACAAACCAAGCACTGAAATACGTGCATTTGTACGTGAAATTCCGATACGCTGCGCGAAGTTTTCAGCAACGAATGATACAGTAGACCATGTGCCAAATAAAACGCGACAATTCACCACATTCCCCCAAATCGTCAACCACGTTCGCAAGGATAGTCGTTGAGAGAGTGTTAGGCATGAACGACATTGAGGCATTTGTGTTGTTAGCATATGCCGAGACAACCGAAGTACAAGGAGCGTGGTCCGTTGATACTGTAGCTGTGATCGCAATACTTTCTTTAGGTTTCGTGCTTGATTGTTATTGTAACTGCTGTGTTTTCTTCACTGGCTCTTTATTCATATGCAATAACGTGTGGTGATTTGAGCGACAAAGTTTGCACCGGAAATTGGATGGACATTGGCTTACATTATGAGATGAGCGCAAGCAATTGAAACATAAATGCCTATCTTTTAAAAATGTCCTCATTGTTCCGCTATCCATTTGCTTAAACTTTTGGCATTGAGAATCTGTATGCTGCTCCGCACATACAAAACAACAATGGGTTGTTGCTGTTGACTCTCCTGATTCAGCATAATGTGCCAATGCTGTGCGCTTTTTGTTGACTAAACGAGATGGACTACACGATTCTAACGCATCACACCGATGTGACATAAATTGAACAAACTGATCAAATGACCGAACTGCATAAGAATCACCATTATTTGCCCATTCCCTTTTTGTTTCTTCATCAACTTTGCCCAACAAAATTGTTACAAACCAAGGGTCCCGACTATTGCAATTGAGGGCGGCCAAAACGCGTACAGTTTCGTCAGCTTTATCGGCAAAGCTACGAAGAGCTGCTATGTTGGGACTACTACATGGTGACAAAGACAAAAACTCTTGCACAAGGGAATCAACAATTAGCGGCATTTTGTCATATCGCTCAAACTAGCCTGTCCCGTGCGTCGTTGTAATTATTGTCAGTCACCGGTATATGCTCAACAAGACTGTTTACGCGGTGTAGGCTGTCACCCGTCCCATCCCCCTCCTTTTCTATATGTATATCTATGAATTTATATACATCCCGTATCTTGTATTGTATTCGACTATATTGAATTATATTATATTGCATTAGGTACCCCCAAAATCAATGCATGGCATTTACCCTGTTCTGGGTCACCCTGGTCCAAATTTTGGTGGAAATCTCGAAAACGCCTTCACATATACAACTACCACAACTCCTTTTAAAATTCTTATTAATACCTTTAATTTCACACCCATATTGTACAAACACATTACAGAATCACCCCTGGTCCACCTTTATGGCGATATATCGAAAAGGTGTCCACCTATAGAACTAAGGCCCACTCCCTTTTAAAATACTCAATATCACCTTTTGTTTGATACTCATAATGTACAAACGCATTCTAGAGTCAACCCTGGTCCACTTTTATAACGGTATCCCGAAAAGGCGTCCACCTATAGGCCCACTCCCTTTTAAAATACTCATTAACACCTTTCATTTGATACACATATCGTAAACAAACTCTAAAGTCGCCCCGGTCCACCTTTGTGGCGATATCTCGAAAAGGCGGTCCACTTATAGAACTAAGGCCCACTCCCTTTTAAAATACTCATTAACACCTTTCATTTGATACCTATATCGTACAAAAAAATTTCTAGAGTCACCCCTGGTCCACCTTTATGACAATATCTCGAAAAGGCGTCCACCCATGGAACTAAGGCCCCACTCCCTTTTAAAACACTCATTAACACCTTTCGGTTGATACCCATATTGTACAAACGCATTCTAGAGTCATTCCTGTGTCCACCTTTATGGCGATATCTTGAAAAGGCGTCCACCTATAAAACTAAGGTCCACTCCCTTTTAAACTACTCATTAACACCATTCGTTTGATACCCATATTGTACAAACGCATTCTAGAGTCATTCCTGGTCCACCTCTATGGCGATATCTTGAAAAGGCGTCCACCTATAAAACTAAGGCCCACTCCCTGTTTAAAATACTCATTAAAACCTTTCATTTGATACCCATATCGTACAAACAAATTCTAGAGTCACCTCCTGGTCCACCTTTATGGCGATATCTCGAAAAGCCGTCCACCCATAGAACTAAGGCCCAATCCCTTTTAAATACTCATTAACACCTTTCATTTGATACCCATATCGTACAAAAAAATTCTAGAGTCACCCCTGGTCCACCTTTATGACAATATCTCGAAATGGTGTCCAGCCATGGAACTAAGGCCCACTCCCCTTTTAAAACACTCATTAACACCTTTCGGTTGACACCCATATTGTACAAACGCTTTCTAATAGAGTCACCCCTGGTCCACCTTTATAACGATATCCCGAAAAGGCGTCCACACTATAGAGCTAAGGCCCACTCCCTTTTAAAATACTCATTAACACCTTTCATTTGATACCCATGTCGTACAAACAAATTCTAGAGTCACCCCTGGTCCACCTTTATGGCGATATCTCGAAAATGCGTCCACCTGTAGAACTAAGGCCCACTCCCTTTTAAAATACTCATTAACACCTTTCATTTGATACCCATTCGTACAAACAAATTATAGTGTGACCCCTTGTCCACCTTTATGGCGATATCTCGAAAAGGCGTCTACCTATAGAACTAAGGTCCACTCGCTTTTAAAATACTTATTAAAACCTTTCATTTGATACCCATATCGTATAAACAAATTCTAGAGTCACCCCTGGCGATATCCTTATGGCGATATCTCGAAAAGGCGTCCACCTATAGAACTGAGGCCAACGCCTTTTAAAAAACTCATTAACACCTTTCTTTGATACCATATCGTACAAACAAATATAGAGTCACCCCACCTTTATGGAGATATCTCGAAAAGGCGTCCACCTATAGAACTAAGGCCCATGCCAATTTTAAAATATTCAGTAACACCTTTCATTTGATACCCATACCGTACAAACAACACATTCCAGGGTTACCCTAGGTTCATTTTCCTACATGGTGATTTTCCCTTATTTTGTCTCCATAGCTCTCAACTGAGTATGTAATGTTCGGTTAGACCCGAACTTAGCCTTCCTTACTTGGTTTTCTTAACTTTTAGGACAGAATTTATGATAAATTGATACAACCACGCTCTGGAGAAATTTATTTTAAAAACAAGATTTTTATGTAAATAAAACAGAACTAGTTAGCTTGTGGCACGGGTTTTCCTCTAAAAGTTTTCGTTAAAACATATATTTATAAAAGGTTTTTTGTTAAAATGAAAAATTTTGGGACATTGTGTGATATTTACGACAACCTGAAATTAAATATTTTGCAACGAATTCGTCCTTTTGTGAATTACCAAAGCCAATTAGAGAATACAAAAATTTGGTTCTAACCTCAGATTTCGTCCTTTTTTCTATGAATTTTGGTCCCAAATGAAAACATGGCGTGGCAACCGTGGTTGCATTACATGTACTGGCAATTACACAACCGAAATTATTATTTACTGCAATAGACATTGATTTATCAAAATGCTGGCGTTCCCCTGTAAAAATGGTCCACAACTGATCAGCACAATTGTGACATCGACAGATCCTTGTAGATCCCTTGTCAAAAAATGTTGGGTCAGTTAATTGCGAATTAAGGATTTGTTCCCACTCTGAGGTTGATCAGACGATGTGGTGTGTAGGTAAATCGGTTGTCAATTTAGGTAAAACATATGCGCTTATTTCAACAAAATAGCCAGAGAAGCGCGAAAGCCATTTAAGTTGAACACAGCCTCGTATAGTTCCTGCAGTACAGGCAGACAAACCAAGCACTGAAATACGTGCATTTGTACGTGAAATTCCGATACGCTGCGCGAAGTTTTCAGCAACGAATGATACAGTAGACCCTGTGCCAAGTAAAACGCGACAATTCACCACATTCCCCCAAATCGTCAACCACGTTCGCAAGGATAGTCGTTGAGAGAGTGTTAGGCATGAACGACATTGAGGCATTTGTGTTGTTAGCATATGCCGAGACAACCGAAGTACAAGGAACGTGGTCCGTTGATACTGTAGCTGTGATCGCAATACTTTCTTTAGGTTTCGTGCTTGATTGTTATTGTAACTGCTGTGTTTTCTTCACTGGCTCTTTATTCATATGCAATAACGTGTGGTGATTTGAGCGACAAAGTTTGCACCGGAAATTGGATGGACATTGGCTTACATTATGAGATGAGCGCAAGCAATTGAAACATAAATGCCTATCTTTTAAAAATGCTCTCCTTGTTCCGCTATCCATTTGCTTAAACTTTTGGCATTGAGAATCTGTATGCTGCTCCGCACATACAAAACAACAATGGGTTGTTGCTGTTGACTCTCCTGATTCAGCATAATGTGCCAATGCTGTGCGCTTTTTTGTTGACTAAACGAGATGGACTACACGATTCTAACGCATCACACCGATGTGACAGAAATTGAAAAAACTGATCAAATGACCGAACTGCATAAGAATCACCATTAATTGCCCATTCCCTTTTTGTTTCTTCATCAACTTTGCCCAACAAAATTGTTACAAACCAAGGGTCCCGACTATTGCAATTGAGGGCGTCCAAAACGCGTACAGTTTCGTCAGCTTTATCGGCAAAGCTACGAAGAGCTGCTATGTTGGGACTACTACATGGTGACAAAGACAAATACTCTTGCACAAGGGAATCAACAATTAGCGGCATTTTGTCATATTGCTCAAACTAGCCTGTCCCGTGCGTCGTTGTAATTATTGTCAGTCAACGGTATATGCTCAACAAGACTGTTTACGCGGTGTAGGCTGTCACCCGTCCCATCCCCCTCCTTTTCTATATGTATATCTATGAATTTATATACATCCCGTATCTTGTATTGTATTCGACTATATTGAATTATATTATATTGAATTAGGTACCCCCAAAATCAATGCATGGCATTTACCCTTAAATTCCCTATTGGGAATCCTCATGGCCGTGTGACAGCCTCCACCGCGCAAAATCCACCAAATCGAATTCGCCGCAAGTACAGGATGGAGATCTGGCATGATCGCCACCTGTCAGAAAACCACCACCTTTTGGGTATTGAAATTATTGTTGTCATCTCGTGTAAAGAGATTGCTAAGAGTTTCATTTTTCGTGCAAATCAACATCTTTTTTTCGATCAAAAAATTCTGTTAATTTATTATTAGCATACATAGTGTTGCAAACTCATTATAGTTCTTTTGCTAACTTCTGTGTTAAAAAAAAACATCGTTTGCTAAAATCAAAGTGGTTTTCTCCCTTTTTTTGCGGCACCTCCACATATATATAAATTTAATTGTACAAATATAAATTTTAATAGTCAAGTGCATATTATATGCGTACACAATTATAATAATATAACTCCAAATAGTCGGTTTGAATCTTATGTGCTTATATCGCATAAAGTTTGTGAAGACGGCAGCTTCTACCAATTATCAAGTCACCGATAATTTTATTTTCTTAACTCAATCTTGTAACCACTTATAGTGTGAGAAAATTTACAATAAAATTGTACCTCAGTAGTGTTTAAAATGTCATCTAGAGTTAATTCAATTTGTTTGGAAAGATAAGATTAGCCAGTGCGCATCAGCTCGCCGCCCAGACGGATAAAACACTTGTTCAACAAGTCAAAGTAAAGTTCAGCATAATCTTGCAACGAAGACATTTTTCTGATCTACAATTGTTTGCTGTGCAACTTGCCCATTTGGCTCATCATAGCTACATTACGTGACGGCCCTTATAACAACCGTGAAAGCATCAAGGTCTTGGACATAAGTTATCATCGAGATTTGCTTCGCCGTTTATCTGAAAGAACCATAGTCGGCCCACCACCCCTGTCAATACAAACCGGTGAGTACCATCCTCTTGGTTATCTAATGGTCCTTCGTCGCCATAGACGAACCCAGCCCCTTGTACAATAATATACATATATATATTAAAATATATCCCTCCCGTAAATTTTGGTGGATCCCGACCACATAAAATTTTCCCGCCAAGAATACATTTTTCCCGCCATAAAATATATATGTATATTCCCACCACCATATATACACGTACGTAAAAGCGGTGCATTACAAACCGGCAAATCGCACTCACACTTGCACAAAGTTAGCTCATTGCATTTTAATACTTGTATAACTTGCGGTATAATTTAAATACATATCCCCACATCTGTATTATTATTTGCGATACCCAGCAAAAAATTCAGCCCCATTCACATAGTTTGAAATTCCCAGCAGCAAATTCTGCAGGTCATCCCAACTGTCCTCAGGACTAATCCCAATTGAGTCTAACTGGTCCTAGCCTACTACACTCTCGACCAATAGGAAAACTGCTCCCTTTGGTTTTCCCGTATAAATAAACACTCGGCAATCTCCAAATAACCAAAATAGCTAAAATAAAATTAAGCAAGTCCCTCTTCAGAATGGCTACCGTGGTAGAAAATAAATTTATATCCGAAACGGATCTCTTTTCGGATTACTGCGCTCGGTTCGGCACAACCGAGATCCAAGATAACACCGAGGCATCCCTAAAAAAAAAAGATAAAAATATCGATGTGTTCTGGGAAAGGGTACAGAGCGCATATGACACCGTCGTAGAGTCAGATGACAACGACCTTCCCGACGACTTTAAGGCCTCAGCCTTCAATAAATACCGCGCCTGCCTTATAGCGTATGAGGACACAAAGGCGAGAATAGGCGATGAGCTCCAGCTAAGGGTACTAAGCAATCCCGTCCCCGCAACAACTACCACTCCCCAAGAAAATTCCGGGATGCACCTCAAAGTACCCGCCTGCGACACCGAAGTCTTTTACGGGAGTTATGATCAATGCCGTCCTTCCGTGACATGTTCACGGCGGTCTATATCAACCACCCCAAACTCTCGAGCGCCCAAAAACTGTACCACCTCAGGTACAAAACCCAAGGAAAAGCCGGCCAGATAGTAAAGCAATTTCCACTGAGTGATGACAACTTTGCTCTGGGTTGGGAAGCTCTTAAATCCCGTCATGAAAATAAAAGAGTCCTGGTCGACAATCAAATAAAAGTCCTCATGAACCTCAAGCCCATTCCGACTGAAAATAGCGAAGACATTCAGCGATTGCAATCCTCCGTTAATAACTGTCTCCAGATATTAGCAACCCAACAAGTCTCGACAGATAGTTGGGACCCCATATTAATATATCTGGTAACCTCAAAACTCCCAGAAAATACGGTTGCGCTTTGGGAGCAATCTTTAAGCTCTAGAAGAGACCTACCGAACTGGTCCCAAAAGGATCAGTTTATGACTACTCGCTACGAGATAGTGGAAAGGGTGGATCTATGGCGACCAGCCAAATCCCGATATAATCCACCCTCCACCAATTTCTCAAAGCCTCCCTCAAGTCAAAACAAACTTAAGTTCAGGCAGGCTCAAACCCCTAACCAAAACCGCAACCCCCCCGCAGAACAACAACTACTCCCAAAATCGTACAAATGCTCATGTTACCGAGCATCAAAAAGCACACGCCTGCAGAATGTGCAAGCAGAACTCCCCACACGCTACAAAGCTGCTTGCATTACAAAAAGCGGGCAATCCCTGAACGGAAAAAATTCGTGAAGGAAAACAATCTGTGCGAAAATTGTCTATCTCAAACCCACCTCCTAAAAGACTGCACAAGCACAAGAACGTGTCTCTACTGCCAAGGTCGCCACAACTCCACCCTCCACGATACCGGAATATCACACCAAACCAATGGCCCTCGAAGAGCGGCATCCCAAGTAGCAACTAGTCAGGACGTTACCAACCGAGAACCCAACGAAGAACTTCCCACCACCTCAAACGCTGCCCGCATCCAATCTTTGCCTGCAGAAAATGATAGCAAGATAATTCTCCCCACAGCGATAGTGTCCATAGAACACCGAGGGGACTGCTTCAGGCTCAGAGCCTTAGTGGATCAAGGGTCAGAGCGTAGCTTCATCACGTCGAAAGCTCAAATCAAGCTAAGCTTACCATATACCCACTCCCTATTTGAAATATCGGGAATGGGAGGCGGATTAGTACAAACCTCCAACAAGCTATGCTCACTGACCCTAGCCTCAAATGACCACAAGGTAAAAATAAAGGCCCAGGCAATCGGCTCACTAGGCAACTCCCAACACTCAGGCTAAATAATGACCAAATGCGTAAATGGTCCCATCTCAAGCTAGCAGAC